>NW_011502276.1:0-13593 GCF_000495115.2 Populus euphratica
ATAAGTAATGGCCGATGAACCTGCTCTCACTCGCTGGTCTTTTCAGGTACCCTCCTCCACCTTCGCTTTCTTCCCGTTTCTATTTAAGTCTACTCTTTTTTTTTTTTTACATAGCTATTTCAGATCAAATTAATTTCAAAGTTGCAAAAATTTGATCTTAAAAAAACTCATTTATTTTTTGTTTATTTAAATTACCAATGTGTGCTCTTAGGATTTTAAAAGATTTTATGACGATAAGTTTGGGAGAAAGAAGGTGGCTGCAGCAACAGCACAAACATCATCGGAGTCGCAGCAAAACGGTCAAACAGCAGCAGTAGCATCAAATGGGAATGGTCATGTCAAGAACCCATCTGATATGGCCGTTTATGAGCAGTATAAAAACCAAGTATGGCTTCTACTTTTCTCTGTCTTTGTTACTTCTTCTTCTTCGCTATTTTTGCAATGTGAAACATGAATTTGTTGTAATTTGATGTCAGGATGGGAGCTCAACATTACACTCCAACGGAGTTTTGCCTAATGGAATTAATGAAATACCGTAAGTGAAGTGTTATTTTGCATGCAAGATAACAGCTTTTTGCTCTGAGAATCCGCTGATTTTTGTTTTTCGTTTTCCAGTCAGAAGCCTTTGATTCCTGCTTTTGATTCTTCTGAAACACGCATTTTAGCAGAGAGTTTATGCAGGTAATTGGCAATCTGAACAGATTTTTGCACCCAATGGATTACCTGTTGAAACTGTTGCTTTGGATAGTTGTTCGATGTCATATTTGTATCGTCCAGGTTCCCGGGGATTTTACATATTGACTTAAATGCTCTGAATGTTTTGACGATGAATATTGATTTATTATGTACAGGGATATCATTCGCGGCAGTCCAAATGTGAAGTGGGAAAGCATTAAGGGGTTAGAGAATGCAAAACGTTTACTGAAAGAAGCTGTAGTCATGCCGATAAATTATCCCAAGTGGGTCATGCTAATATAAACTTGTTTACTTCATTATCTTAACGTTCACATTTATAAATCCCCTTCTTTTATGGTGAATTCGCATATTCCATTAAATGTAGGAAACAAATTTGAGAAGTTTCCTTCTTAAACGTGGAGCATATCTTGACAATTTTGTTGTAAAGGTTTTCTTTTTCCTCTCTGTTTTTGAAGAATGATATAGAAAAGCACCGAGGTCTGAGCTATTGCTAAAGTTACGTCATTCAAAGGCTGACTGGATTATTTAGTTATGAAAAGTTTTCTTTAACATGCTGTAAGATTATGATTTTGATGATCTTGAGAATTAAGGAATTTTGCTGGCCACCTTGAATCATGCTTATGATGCATCTGTTTTAATGTGTCTGCCTGTTGGCAGAGTTCCATCACAGAAATGTGTGTTTGTTAACATTACATCAATGTGCTTTACTGCTATGGTGCTCTTTGCACTCAGATATTGCTTCATTTAGGTCTATGAAGTTTTCTTTTCACGGTTAACCTGATCCCGCCTTTTACAGATACTTCACCGGTCTTCTGTTGCCATGGAAAGGCATTCTTCTTTTTGGCTCTCCAGGGACAGGGAAGGTTTGTGAACATTGTATTTGTTGTTACTAGTGTTATTTTATCTTTTATTTCCGTCATACAATTTTTTCCTATCCCTATAAAGAACTTGTGTCTTGAACATTTTTAGAGATGTGTATGTTTTCTTTATGTTTTTTTTTTATTATTTATTTTTGGTGTGTTGGTGGGTGTCGGGTTGAGATTTTTTTATATGAGGAAGTTAATCAGGTAACTATATTGAAACTTGGATTACTTTTGTAAGATTCTTTTCCCTGTATTCAAAGTTTAGTGTGGGATGTAAACTGTAATGATTTGGGTGCAGCAAAACAAGCCTTCCTTTTCTTCTTTTTTTGGTTGGAAAACTGTGAATGATTGGAAAGAGACTGTCCTTTTCTGTCATTCTCCTGAAAGTTGAGATATCATATTGGATAAAAGTTGGCATTTGGCATGTATGTAGTTGCACCTGTTATTTTCTATGATTGGTATCCTACTGTATTCAGAGCAATTATTTTTATGGCATCAAAAGAATCTAGGAAAGGAATTGGGGATCATTAATTACGTGAACTAAAGTATAATAGTCAATAGCATGCAGGTCTCTTGTTGACTAGAGGCAAAGTGCCCCATATGATAAGGCCAAGAGGTCATGCACGAGAAGCATGTTTTGGATTTCCATTGCATGTACTTTATATGACTGTGCTGCAATGGTGCTCCTCCCTCCCAACCACCATGCAGCCTCCTTATTAACTCATCTTGTTGTATGCTATCACATGTCTATGGAAATGTGTTTGTCAAAAGTTGTCTTTGGAATTGAAATGTTGTATTCTGCCCAATGGTATGTTTAAGAGTTTCTCTCAATGATTATTGGAGAAAAGTTCTAGATTAATAAAAAAAATGGTTTGCAATATCTCGCTGTTTCTTTAGCTTGCTTTCTTCTAGCGAAATTTTTATTGCTATGTAACTTTTGATAACTATGTTTCAGACAATGCTCGCAAATGCTGTTGCTTCAGAGTGCAAAACCACATTTTTCAATATCTCAGCATCTTCAGTGGTTAGCAAATGGCGGGGTATGTTTGGGAACTTTTCTAAGATCATTTTTAGAATATAAAACATATCAAGTACTTTGTATGGAGAAATAAAGCATGGCTGACTTTCTTTTGATGTGATTTGTGATGATATGGGTCTCTAAGCCTAAGAGGATAAATAATATCTATGTTTGAGTGGATGTTATTCTTGCCGTGTTATGCAATACCTGTTTTGTTGAGCAATGTTATTCTTGTCATGTTATGCAATACCTGTTTGGTTGAACAATCTGCTTACCTATTTGGGGTTTTCTGAGTGATGGAAGGATGATCTCTTCTATCATGAATGAATATTTATCGTGATAAATTGTTAGCTATGGGAAATTTTTGGGCTTCAGCATCTTAGGAAATTCAGGCTTATTGTTCAGCAGTTGCATGCCATCTCTATTTCCTAGCAGGTGTCAACTATACCTTAAACAACCATCACCATGTTTTGGATAAGTTATCCTTTGAAGACATTATATGCATTTATTAAAAAATAAGAGATAATCAATACTCCAAATGCTCAAATCATGACTGATTTGAAAGATACTCTTGTAAAGTTGACATCTGCTCTCAGTTTTCAAGAGAAAGGTAAGTTTCCATCTCAACCCAGCAAAATCCTAAAGGGCAGTACAATTCAAGTACAAGTAGTTCTGGAAACCAACATCTGAATCAAGTCAAATCAGTCACTCCTCTCTGTAGTGGTAAGGTTATTAAAAAACTCATTCTTGAACCTTGTGAGAAAGAAGATGAGTTAGTCTCCAAGGGTAAGGAAATGGTTGAACCTGATCATTGCAAGGAAGAGACTGATTACCCACCAACACTTCCATTTCTTCATTCCATGACCAAACAAAGGAAAGTTAATCACAATTCTGAAATCTTTGAAACTTTCAAACAGGTAAGGATCAATATACCTTTGTCAGATGTTATTAAATAGGTACCATTTTATGCTAAAATTTTGAAAGATCTGTGCATTGTAAAGAGAAAATTGAATGTGAAAAATAAAGTTTTCTTAGCCGAACAAGTAAGTGTCATTCTTCAGAACAATAATGCTTTGAAATATAAGGACCCTAGTTGTCCTACAATTTCTTGCTTTATTGGAGAACATAAAATTGACAGAGTTTTACTTGATCTTGGAGCTAGTGTGAATTTGCTTCCATATTCGGTTTTTTAAAGTCTCAATGTAGGTGAGTTAAAACCTACTTCTGTAACTCTTTTACTTGCTGATAGATCTGTAAAAATGCTAGAGGAATAGTTGAAGATGTGTTAATATAAGTTGATAAATTCATTTTTTCTATGGATTTTATTATCTTGGATATACAACCTGTTGAAGCATGCAATTCAATTCCTGTTATTTTAGGATGTCTATTTTTTGCAATTTCTAATGCATTAATTAATTGTAGAAATGGAGTGATGAAGTTATTTTTTGGAAACATGACATTGGAAATGAATGTTTTTAACATTTGCAAGCAATCTGAAGATAATAATGATTTACAGGAAGTAAATTTTATTAAAAAAATAATTTATGATCAATTTGAAAATTTTTCCAATGAAACTGAGTTTAATAAATCTGAAGATTTGCAAATGGTTTGTTTTCAGGAAGAATCAAAGGCAAATAGTTGGAGACCAAAAATTAAGGAATTGCTATCATGATCAATTAAGTCCATACCTTCAAGTATTCAACCACCAAAACCCGATTTAAAGTCATTGCCATATAATCTCAAATATTCATTTTTGGGAGAAAATGTAACTTTTCTCGTAATAACTTCTTTCAAACTTAATGTTCATCAAGAAGGTAAGTTATTACAAACTTTGAAAATGCACAAAAATGTATTAGGATGGACCATAGCTGACATAAAAGGAATTAGTCTTTTAATTTGCATACACAAGATTTATTTAGAGGAAAATGCTAAACCCTCTAGAGAAATACAACGAAGGCTTAATTCTAATATGCAAGAAGTAGTGAGGAATGAAGTCATTAAACGTCTAGATAATTGAATCATTTATCCTATTTCTGATAGCAAATGGGTAAGTCCTACCCAAGTTGTGCCTAAAAAGTCTTGGAGTTATTGTGATAACAAATGAGAAAAATGAGTTAATTCCAATGAGGACTATTATTGGTAGGCGCATGTGTATTGACTATAGGAAACTTAATTCAATAACTAGAAAAAATCATTTTTCTTTACCTTTTAATGGATCAAATTCTAGAAAGAGTTATAGGTCATGAATTTTATTGTTTTCTAGATATTTATTCGGGTTACAACCAAATTGAAATTGCATTTGAAGATCAAGAGAAAACTACTTTCATATGTCTATTTGGTACGTTTACATACCGAAGGATGTCTTTTGGATTATGTAATGCACTAGCCACGTTTCAAAGATGTATGCTTAGCATATTCAGTGATATGGTTGAACGTTTTCTTGAGATTTTTATGGATGATTTTTCTGTTTTTGGTGATTCATTTGATAATTGTTTAACTAATTTGGAAAAAGTTTGGAACAGGTGGGAAAAATGTTATTTTATGGTAACAAATGGCATTGTACTTGGTCACATTGTTTCATCAATAGGAATTGAGGTCGATAAATCTAAAATTGAGTTAATTGCCAACTTGCTAACACTAAATCTGTTAAAAATGTTAGATCATTCTTAGGACATGCTGGTTTTTATAGAAGGTTTATCAAAGATTTTAGTGTAATATCTAAGCCATTGTATAACCTTTTAACAAAGGATAATGTTTTTGAATGAATTGAACATTGTGAAGAAGCTTTTGTTAAATTTAAAAACTTGCTTACATCTGCTCCTGTTGTTCAACCTCTTGATTGGTTATTACCTTTCGAAATAATATGTGATGCTAATGATTATGTCGTAGGTGTTGTTTTATGACAAAGAAAAGATAAGAAATCTTATGTGATTTACTATGCAAGTAAAACTTTAAATAGTGCTAAAATAAATTACACTATCACTAAAAAGGAATTACTTGCAGTAGTATTATTATTAGCTCACCTGTTATTGTTTTTAGTGATCATGCAGCGTTGAAATATCTTCTTTTTAAAAAGGATTCTAAAGCTAGATTGGTGTGGTGAATTTTGTTACTTCAAGAATTCGATATCACAATTAACACGACGAAAAGATTAATGTCTTCTCCCAAGTGCAGGAGTGTCGAAGTAATAAATAACCCGGCAAGACCGGGGTCGAACCACAGGGAGGTTAATTGTACAAATTATAAATAACAATAATACAACAACAACAACAACAACAACAACAACAACAACAACAACAACAACAATAATAATAATAATAATAGTAATAGTAATAGTAATAGTAGTAGTAATAATAATAATAATAGTAAAGAAAGAGAAGAAGAAGATGATGATGAGAACTTGGAGATGGAAAATTAATGTAAGGATTAAACAATAATAATAACAAATGTCAAGGTTAGAGGTTCTACTAATGGTATATCAAACAAGTATAGTATAAACTCTTATTATTCAATTGGAAACCACACACAAAGGAGGTTCCAATCAGATTATATATTGTTAACATGATTACATTAGTCATCTTATTCAATTAATGCTAATACTTGTAAATCTCGTCAAACATTCATGATTATAACTTATGTTAACAACAAATCAAGTTCCTTTCATAGCTTAGGTGTCAGTTATACCATACATTATGGGCTATGAAAGTGCCAAGCATTTGTTGTACCAAGCGTTATACAACATAAATCAAGATTAGTCATTTAACAAGCAAAGTATTAAAGAGTGAACAAGATAACAAATATAAAACATGTTAGTATCAAACATTAAAGTCCATATTAAGTTTACATATACTTATTCTTACACCATTAGTGTAACCTTTTCACCTTGACATAACTAACTTAGCTAGACATAATGAAAGAAAGCAAAATAGATAAACAAAATAAGAACATAAAAGTTAACTAAGTAAATGAAAGGAAATGAAAGGCATAAACTTAATATTAATGAAAGCAAAGCATAAACATTACAAAAAATACAAAGAGAAAAAGCAAGAACATGATCTTGATCTGAACACCAAGATGCTTAAATGCATGGCAAATGCCTCCTTTTATAAGCCAAAATTGGGAACTATTGATTTGATGACTTATTGATGAGTGGGTGGCCAACTCTTGACTTGGTGACAATCTTTATCTTCTCTTGTCTGCCCAAAACGTCATTGATAACGTCAAAATTGGAATCACTTGCAAACATGAAAGTTGTAGGCAATTGTCTCAGATGTCTTGTGTAAAACATTCAGCTCATTTGGACTTCTAGAACTCTAGATATGGCTAAAATACGGAACAGTGCTCGGGCTGGAAGACAGATTCGGGCTTCTTTGTTGTTGCTACAATTTGGACTTGGAAATGGCCTTTTTAGATCTTGGGCTCCATATGAAAGTTGTAGGCCTATGTCTTACCTTTCTATCCATATAAATTGGGCCTAAATCTGAGATATATAGCTCTAGTTATGACCCAATTACCGAACAGTGTTCCAGTTTGGATTGCACCGACATCTCTTTTTTAAGTTTGGCCATCTCTTTATCCTTGCAATTTAAGTTCTTAAAGTCATCAATCAATCCTTTCATTTATGTGATAGGCCTGTATTTAAAATGAACATTTACCACAAATTAAAGGTATCTTATATTATTAAATATACTATTATAAAACATGCTTTAGTTAAGGAGTTATTGATACTTCAAGTGCAAAATGATGATATAAAACCATGATAAAAATGCACTTTTAAGTACTAATCACACCCCCCAACCAGCTTATTACTCGTCCCTAGTAATCAAAGCGTTAAAATAGAAAAACAATTTGCGAATTCCACAAAGCAAGGTATTCATCATTTAACTTCCATTAATCTATCCAGATAAACAAACTCTTATTAAATTTATATATCTGCTCAATACCTCTTAACAAGATATTCATAAACCTTTCTTTTGTGCTCAATGTATCAACACATAATTATGGGGCTTTTCTTGGAAGAAAACAAAATTTTTGTTCTAATGTTTAAGTTTAACTTCCTTGGGTTGGGATTATTATTTTTGTCTTCTTCTTTTTTTTTTCTCTTTTTTTAAATATATATACTTATAATTTAAAAACACCATGCATCTTTAACCCATGTAACAAGCGTTCAGCTAATGACTCCCAGACCAGTTGGTCTTAGGGCATTAGGTGTTAAGACACCCCTACGAGCTTAATAACTCGGGTCGCAGATACTGATATATAGATAGTGCAATGTTTGATTCCCTTAAGCTTTTCTCCTCAACCCATGTAATAAGCGTTGGGCTAATAGCTCCCAAGTCAGTTGACTTTAGGGTATTAGGTGTTAAAACACCCCTTCAGGCTTAATTGCTTAGGTTAGGGAGGCTATGAAACCAAACTTATCTACATTTTTATTATTATCTTTTTTTTTCTTTTTTTTTCTTTTTTTTAATTATATACAATCCCTTTCCCTTAGTTGTTACCTTTAACAAAAGAACATAAATAATGTAATAATCCAATGTGCAACCCACAATCATATGTTAAAGTGTGTGTGTGAAAATTAAGGTTTAAGAATACATGTTAAATGAGTATATGAGCAGAATTAAGTGATAATAATGCGAGAGTTTGTAAATTTGAAAATTTCAAGAAGTATTATAATAGACCTTGTTAAGAATGGTTACTAAGATGCGTCTCAAAAGTCACTTTAACAAAAGAGCTCCTTTACTCTGTCATCCTAGTAACAATAATTATGCACATGCTTTATGAAATGGAAAATAATTTTTTTTTATCAACTACTACCCTCTCCCCCTAACCAAAACGAGACATTGTCCTTAATGTTCGAAGGTAAAAAGATAAAGTATAGAAGATATCACCTGAAATAACGAACATTGACAAACCTGAAACACACTTAAATAAAAATAAGAAATAACAAAACACAATAATAAAAAAAAAACAACAAAAAATTACAAATGAAGACTCAAATCTAATCTAAGCTTTTTACGGCTTTCCTTAGATGACCAATTTATGCGATTCATGGATGGATCAATTACAGGAATGAAAGATTGTAGTTGGTCAATCAATTGTTCAGCAGTAGCAGCAGAGATTATGATTTGTCGTGCAGAAGATGTTAGAAATTCCTGTTCCACAGCATGATCAAGAAAAGACAACAAGACTGCCTCCCCCATACACTAAATGAATCTTTCTCTCAGCTAGCACTTGACCAAGATGATTGGCTGATTCTAAAAACTCCTTTTCTTTCCCAAGACTCGATCTATCGAAAACACAAATATTTCTTATATGATGACCTGAGGAACTTGCCATTTCTACACACTTCTGTATTTGTTGAATGTATGGGTTGAGTAGAAATGAAAGGAAGGAAGAGGGGATTTTATCAATGTGAAATTAAAAAGCTAATCAAACCACCTATATGTAGGCCAGCTGGAGTCTCACACATACACTTTCTCTCTCTTTATTTATTTTTTTTTAAAAAAAAACCATATGTATAGGTGGTTGGGATTATGGCTCACATCTTCCCTTGGTTTTACGTCCAAGAACGGCTTAAACGCCCTCTAAGGGTCGGGGATAGGCTTCCCATCTAGTTTTCTTAAAAACTAGCAAACAGGGTCTTTTTGTAAGAGTATCTTGAAAATCTGTTATGCTTTGAGCAAGTTGAGTGTTGATTGTCTCTTGCTTTTCAATGAATGCATACAAAGTTTCCTCAAAATTTCTTGTAGGAGGTGGAGCATAAGGAGGTACATATCCATGATAATTTTGGAAATTATGGTGTGCTTGACACTATAGTTGTGAAGTTTTTGCATTGTCACTCTTCCAACTGAAATTTTGGTGATTTCTCCAACTAGGGTTGTATGTTTGCAAATATGGGTTATGATTGGGCCTTTTGAAACTGTTTAAAGCATGGGCTTGTTCATGGAGACATTCCTTAAAAGAAAGCAAGGTTGGACAGTTACTAGTTGAGTGTTCATTTGTTTCACATATTTGACATACAATGTTTTCAATAGATTTTAATTGGCCACTCTTTTTTAATTTTAGTGCCTCAACTTTTCTAGCTAAAGATGCAAACTTGGCTTGAAGGTCATGATCTTACCTAAGGTTGTACATACCTCCACTAGATGTATGAGGTTGAGTTTTACTCGATGCCTCATAAGTACCCGCGGTGTCCCAATTTTGAGCATTTTTAGCTAACAAGTCTAAGTACTCCATTGCTTCATCAGGATCTTTATCTTCAAAAGTTCCATTTCACATCAATTCAACCATTTGCCTATCTCTAGGTGTTAACCCTTCATAAAAATGTGAAACCAATCTCCATGTTTCAAAACCATGATGAGCGCAAGTACTAAGCAAGTCTTGATACCTATCCCAACATTGGTAAAATTTTTCTCCTGGTTTTTGAGTGAAAGTGGTGATTTGTCTTTTGAAAGAGTTTGTTCTATGAGATGGGAAAAACTTCTTTAAAAAGTGTTGTTGCATTTCATCCCAAGCACGAATGGATCCTGGTCTCAAATTTTGTAGCCATGTTTTAGCTTTATCTTTTAATGAAAAAGGAAAAAGCTTTAATCTGATGGTATTCATGCTACAATTTAAATTATTATATGTGTTGCAGACCTCCTCAAATTCCCTTAAATGCAAGTATGGATTTTCCAATTCTAAACCATGAAAAGAAGGTAAAAGTTGAATAATACCTGGTTTAAAATTAAAATGAGATGCATCAGGAGCAAAAACTATGCATGATGGTGCACTTGTTCTTGTGGGATTCATGTGGTCTCTAAGTGTTCTAGCACGGTTATTCTCATTATTTTCATTATGAAGTGATTGATTATCTTCTTCAGCCATATTTTCTGAAAATGATGAGGATACCCTACAAAGTCTACCACTTGATGTACGTGACCACACTCTCATGCACGTGTAGGAATAAAATAAAAAGAAGAAGAAGAAAGCAAAAGAAGGAGGAAGAAAACAAAATAAAAAGAAACAAAGTTATATACAAGAAAAGTGAAAAGAGAAAATAAAATAAATATTATAATTTATACAAAACTTACCTCCCCGGCAACGGCGCCAAAAACTTGACACGACTAAAAGATTGATGTCTTCTCCCAAGTGCAGGAGTGTCGAAGTAATAAATAACCCGGCAAGACCGGGGTCGAACCACAGGGAGGTTAATTGTACAAATTATAAATAACAATAATACAACAACAATAACAATAACAACAACAACAATAATAATAGTAATAACAACAACAACAACAACAACAATAATAATAATAATAATAATAATAATAATAATAGTAATAGTAATAGTAATAAAGAAAAAGAAGAAGAAGAAGATGAGAACTTTGAGATGGAATATTAACGTAAAGATTTAACAACGATAACAATAAATGTCAAGGTTAGAGGATCCACTAATGGTATGTCAAACAAGTATAGTATAAACTCTTATTATTCAATTGGAAACCACACACAAAGGAGGTTCTAATCAAATCATAGATTGTTAACATGATTACATAAGTCATCTTATTCGATTAATGCTACTACTTGTAAATTTTGTCAAGCATTCGATTACAACACTGTTCCGGTTTGGATTGCACCGACATCTCTTTTCTAATTTTGGTAATCTCTCTGCCCTTGCAATTTAAGTTCTTAAAGTCATCAATCAATCCTTTCATTTATGTGATAGACCTGCAGTTAAAATGAACATTTACCACAAATTAAAGGTATCTTATATTATTAGATATATTATTATAAAACATGCTTTAGTTAAGGAGTTATTGATACTTCAAGTGCAAAATGATGATATAAAACCTTGATAAAAATGCACTTTTAAGTACTAATCATTGTTGTTGTTGTTGTTGTTGTATTATTGTTATTTATAATTTATACAATTAACTTCCTTGTGGTTCGACCCTGGTCTTGCCGGGTTATTTATTACGTCGATCATTAGTAATTAAAAGTGCATTTTTATCATGGTTTTATATCATCATTTTGCACTTGAAGTATCAAGAACTCCTTAACTTAAATATGTTTTATAATAATGTATCTAATAATATAAGATACCTATAATTTATGGTAAATGTCTATTTTTAATGCAGGCCTATCACATAAATGAAAGGATTGATTGATGACTTGAAGAACTTAAATTGCAAGGATAAAGAGATGGCCAAACTTAGAAAAGAGATGTCGGTGCAATCCAAACCGGAACACTGTTCGGTAAATGGGTCATATCTGGAGCTATATATCTCAGATTTAGGTCCAATTTATATGGATAGAAAGGTAAGACATAGGCCTACAACTTTCATATGGAGCCCAAGATCTAAAAAGGCCATTATCAAGTCCAAATTGTAGCAACAACAAAGAAGCCCGAATCTGTCTTCCAGCCCGAGCACTGTTCGGTATTTTGGCCATATCTGGAGTTCTAGAAGTCCAAATGAGCTGAAATTTTTACACAAGAAAGCTGAGACAATTGCCTACAACTTTCATGTTTGCAACTGGCTCCAGTTTTGACGTTATCAATGACGTTTTGGGCAGACAAGAGAAGATAAGGATTGTCACCAAGTCAAAAGTTGGTCACCCACTTATCAATTAGTCATCAAATCAATAGTTCCCATTTTTGGCCTATAAAAGGAGGCATTTGCCATGCATTTAGGCATCTTGATTTCCAGATCAAGATCATGCTCTTCCTTTCTCTCTTTGTATTTTTTATGCTTTGTTTTCATTAATATTAAGTTTATGCCTTTCATTTCCTTTCCTTTACTTAGTTAACTTTTATGTTCTTATTTTGTTTATCTATTTTGCTTTCTTTCATTATGTCTAGCTAAGTTAATTATGTCAAGGTGAAAAGGTTACACTAATGGTGTAAGAATAAGTATAATGTAAACTTAATATGGACTTTAATGTTTGATACTAACATGTTTTATATTTGCTATCTTGTTCACTCTTTAATACTTTGCTTGTTAAATGCACTTTTACAAATCTATCAGTAAGAAACAGAGTTACAGAAGTTGGTTTTAACTCACCTAGATTCAGACTATAAAAAATTGAATATGAAAGTAAATTCACACTAGCTCCAAGATCAAGTAAGGCTCTTTCAATTTTATGTTCTCTAATAAAGTAGGAAATTATAGGATAACTAGGGTCTTTATATTTCAAAGCATTATTGTTCTGAAAAATGACACTTACTTGTTCGGCTAAAAAGGGTTTTTTTTCACATTTAATTTTCTCTTCACAATGCACAAATCTTTAAAAATTTAGCATAAGAAGGAACCTATTTAATAGCATCCAACAAAGGTATATTGATCCTTACCTATTTGAAAGTTTCAAATATTTCAAAGTTGTGATTGACTTTTCTTTGTTTGGTTATGACATGAGGAAATGGAAGTGCTGGAGGGGAATCAATCTTTTCTTTGTAATTTTTAAATTCAACCCCTTCCTTACCCTTAAAGATTGACTTATCATCTTTCTTACAAGGTTCAAGAGTAGGTTTTTCAATAACCTTACCATTGCAAAGAGTGATGACTTATTTGACTCGATCCATGTGATGATTTGTGGAACTACTTGCATTTACATTGTATTGCCACTTGGGATTTTGCTATGGTTGAGATGGAAATTTACCTTTCTCTTAAAAATTGAGAGTAGATGTGAATTTTGCAAGAGCATCTTTTAGATCTGTCATGGTTTAAGCATTTTGAGTGTTGATTGTCTCTTGCTTTTCAATGAATGCAAGCAATGTTTCCTCAAGATTTATTCTAGGAGATAGAGTATAAAGAGTTGCATATCCATGAGAATTTTGGAAATTATGGTTTGCTTGAAATGGTGGCTGTGAAGTTTGTGCATTATTGTTACCACTTTTCCAATTAAACTTTAGGTGATTTCTCTAACCAAGGTTGTATGTTTGCGAGTATGGGTTATGATTAGGCCTTTGAAAACTGTTTAAAGCATGAGCTTGTTCATGGAGACATTCCTTAAAAGAAGGCAAGGTTGGACAAT
>NW_011502276.1:13699-14823 GCF_000495115.2 Populus euphratica
TTAAAGATGCAAATCTGGCTTAGAGGTCATGATCTTCCCTAAGGTTATACATACCCTTCCCTAAGGCTATACATGCCTCCATTAGATGTATGAGGTTGAGTTTTACCTGGTGCCTCACAAGTACCTGTGGTGTCCCAATTTTGAGCATTTTCAATTAGCAAGTCTAAGTACTTTATTACTTCGTCAAGTTTTTTATTTTCAAAAGTTCCATTGCATATTAATTTTACCATTTATCTATCTTTATGTGTTAACCCTTCATAAAAGTGTGAAACCAATCTCCATGTTTCAAAACCATGATGAGGACAGGTATTAAGCAAGTCTTTATATCTATCCCAACATTTATAAAATGTTTCTCCTGGTTTTTGAGTAAAAGTGGTGATTTGTCTTTTGAAAGAGTCTGTTTTGTGAGATGGGAAAAACTTCTTTAAATTTTTTTGTTACATTTCATCCCAAGCATGAATAGATCCTGACCTAATATTTTGTAGCCATGTTTTAGCTTTATCTTTTAACGAAAAAGGAAAAAGCTTTAATCTGATGGTGTTCATGCTACAATTTAAGTCATTATAAGTGTTACAAACTTCTTCAAATTCTCTTAAGTGCGCTCTCAAATTAAAGTGAGATACATTAGGATGGAAAATTAGGCATGAGGATGCACTTGTTCTTATAGGATTCATGTGGTCTCTAAGTGTTCTAACTCGGTTATTCTCATTATTCTCATTATGAAGTGACTGATTATCTTCTTCGGCCATTTTTTCTGAAAATGATGAGGATACCCTACAAAGTCTACCATTTAATGTACGTGACCAAACTCTCTTGCATATGTAGGAAGGAAATAAGAGGAAGGAAATAAAAGAAGAAGGAAACAAAACAAAACAAACAAAAGTTAGATACAAAAAAATAAAAAATAAAAATAAAATAAATATTGTAATTTATACAAGAATTTACCTCCTTGGCAACGACGCCAAAAACTTGACATGATCGAAGGGTTGATGTCTTATCCTAAGTGTAGGAGTGTTAAAGTAATAAATAACCCAGTAAGACAAGGGTCGAATCATAGGGAAGTTAACTATATAAATTATAAATTATAAATAATAATAATAATAATAATAACAACAATAACAACA
>NW_011502276.1:15183-15410 GCF_000495115.2 Populus euphratica
ACACAAATCTATATTAACCATTTAACAAGTAAGGTATTAAGAATAATAAGATAAAAATGATAAGACATGTTAATAGCAAGTTGTTTAGCATATAATCATTGAAGTCCAGTTGAGTTTATATTATACTTATCCTAACATCATTAGTATACCTTTTTCACCTGACAAAATTAACTTAGCTAAATATTATGAAGAAGAAAAACATAAATAAATAATATAAGAACATAAAC
>NW_011502276.1:17609-20069 GCF_000495115.2 Populus euphratica
ATAATATAAAACCTTAATAAAAATATATTTTTAAGTATTAATCAAGGTGGTTTAGTTTTAGCTCCTATAATTGGCTTGGCTTAGAAAAGCTTATATATATATATATATATATAAACTAAATTTTAGACTTATCACATACTACCCTTACTATTAAGTTGTTGTTCTATTTTATAGTCATATAAACCATGTCTTTTAACTCTATAGCGCTACAACACAACCATATTCATCGTCTCACTGTTCAAACTATTCAAAAACCTAGCCATAGTAATTTTTCTCTCATCCATTATATTCATTTGAATCATAGGTACTTCCATCATTTTATGATTGTCCTCTACACTCTTAGAACCTCGAGTTATAATTTTCAATTTATGATATAAATTCCAATAATAATGACTTGGGACAAATCTCATTCTCATAATTATCTTTATTTTATCCCGGCAACGATGTCAAAAACTTGACACGACTAAAATATTGATGTCTTCTCTCAAGTACAGGAGTATCGATGTAATAAATAACCCAACAGGATCGGTGTCGAACTACAAGGAGGTTAACTATATAAATTATAAAATAATAATAATAATACAACAGCAATAATAATTTTCAAGGTTAGAGAATCCACTAATGGTATTTCAAACAAGTATAGTATAAACTCTTATTACTCAACTAGAAACCATACAAAAAGAAGGTTCCAATCAGATTATAAATTGTTAACATGATTACATTTGTTATCTTATTCGAATAATGCTAATACTTATAAACCTTATCAGGTATTCATGATTATAACTTATGTTAATAACAAATCAAGTTCCTTTTATAGCACAAATATCGGTTATACCATATGGTTTGGACTATAAAACTGCCCAACATTTGTTGTTGATTAGTACTTAAGAGTGCATTTTTATCAAGGTTTTATATCATCATTTTGCATTTCAAGTATCAATAACTCCTTAACTAAAGCATGTTTTATAATAATATATCTAATAATATAAGATACCTTTAATTTATGGTAAATATTTATTTTAAATGCAGGCCTATCACATAAATAAAAGGATTGATTGATGAATTTAAGAACTGAAAAAACTTAGAAAAGAGATGCTGGTGCAATCCAAACCGGAACATTGTTCGGTAATTGGATCATATCTGGAGCTATAGATCTCAAATTTAGGTCTACTTTATATGGATGGAAAGGTAAGACATAGGCCTACAACTTTCATATGGAGCCCAAGATCTAAAAAGGCCATTATCAAGTCCAAATTGTAGCAACAACAAAGAAGCCCGAATCTGTCTTCCAGCCCGAGCACTGTTCGGTATTTTGGCCATATCTGGAGTTCTAGAAGTCCAAATGAGCTGAATTTTTTACACAAGAAAGCTGAGACAATTGCCTACAACTTTCATGTTTGCAACTGGCTCCAATTTGGACGTTATCAATGACGTTTTGGGCAGACAAGAGAAGATAAAGATTGTCACCAAGTCAAAAGTTGGCCACCCACTTATCAATTAGTCATCAAATCAATAGTTCCTAATTTTGGCCTATAAAAGGAGGCATTTGCCATGCATTTAGGCATCTTGGTTTCCAGATCAAGATCATGCTCTTCCTTTCTCTCTTTGTATTTTTTATGCTTTGTTTTCATTAATATTAAGTTTATGCCTTTCATTTCCTTTCCTTTACTTAGTTAACTTTTATGTTCTTATTTTGTTTATCTATTTTGCTTTCTTTCATTATGTCTAGCTAAGTTAATTATGTCAAGGTGAAAAGGTTACACTAATGGTGTAAGAATAAGTATAATGTAAACTTAATATGGACTTTAATGTTTGATACTAACATGTTTTATATTTGTTATCTTGTTCACTCTTTAATACTTTGCTTGTTAAATGACTAATCTTGATTTATGTTGTATAACACTTGGTACAACAAATGCTTGGCACTTTCATAGCCCATAATGTATGGTATAACCGACACCTGAGCTATGAAAGGAACTTGATTTATTGTTAACATAAGTTATAATCATGAATGCTTGACGAGATTTACAAGTATTAGCATTAATTGAATAAGATGACTAATGTAATCATGTTAACAATATATAATCTGATTGGAACCTCCTTTGTGTGTGGTTTCCAATTCAATAATAAGAGTTTATACTATACTTGTTTGATATACCATTAGTGGAACCTCTAACCTTGACATTTGTTATTATCATTGTTTAATCGTTACATTAATATTCCATCTCAAAGTTCTCATCTTCTTCTTCTTCTTCTCCTTCTTTTTCTTTATTATTATTATTATTATTATTATTATTATTATTATTATTAGTACTACTACTACTACTACTACTACTACTACTACTACTACTACTACTACTACTACTACTACTACTACTACTACTACTACTACTACTACTACTACTACTACTACTACTACTACTACTACTACTACTACTACTACTACTACTACTACTACTA
>NW_011502276.1:21548-22898 GCF_000495115.2 Populus euphratica
ATAAGTTAACTAAGTAAATGAAAGAAAATGAGAAGCATAAACAAAAGATTAATATAGGCAAAACTTAAGCATTACAATAAAGAGAGAAAAAAAACATAATCTTGATATGAAAACCAAGATGTCTAAATACATGATAAATGCCTTCTTTTATAGGCCAAAATTAGGAACTATTGATTTGTTGACTAATTATTGAGTAGTGACCAACTCTTAATTTGGTGACAATCATTTTCTTCTTTTCTGAACAAAACGTCATTGATACCGTCAGAATTTGAACAGACTTAAATCATGAAAATTCTAGAAAATTATCTCAGCTTTCCAGGAAAAAACAATTAAGGTCATTTGAACTTTTAGAACTCAAGATATGTGTTAAACACTTAACAATGTCTGGATTGCAGGACAGATTCTAACTTCTCAGTTGTTGCTAAGATTTAGACTTCCAAACAGTAGAATTAAGTCTTACCTTCCATATGAAAGTTTTAGGCCTATATCTTAGATTTTCATCCATATAAAACAGACCGAAATCTAAGTTCTACATCTCCAGTTACGATCCAATTACCAAATAGTATTCTAGTTTGGACTGAACCAGCATCTCTTTTCTAAGCTTCACCCTCTCTTTGTCTTCTCAATTTTAGTAGTTGAACTCGTCAATCAATCCTTTTATTTATGTGATAGGCCTATATTTAACATGAATATTTACCATAAATTAAAGGTATCTTATAGTATCAGAGTTGTTATTATAAAACATGCTTTTGTTAAAGAGTTACTTTTAAGTAATATAAAACCTTGATAAAAATGTACTTTTAAGTACTAATCAAATAAAAATATACTTTTAAGTAATAATTAATTATCATCTACACTCTTAGAACCTTGAGTTATAATTTTCAATTTATGATATAAATTCCAATAATGGTGACTTGGGACAAATCTCATTCTCATGATTATCTTTATATTATCCCATGTATTAATAGGTCTCTCATGATTTTTTTTTACTCAAATCAAGTTGATCCCACCAAATAATAATATAATCAATAAATTTAACCACATTAAGTTTTATCTTTTTCTCTTCCAAATAGTTGTGATAATCAAAGATCAAATCCACCTTCTTTTCTTATTCTAAATAAGCTTTCATATCATTCCTCCTTTAAAAGACTAGAACACTCATCTTAATGCTTTTTAGATTTTTATCAAAGTCATCATGGAACCCTATATCTCTTCATACTCTTTTATGGACAAAACTCTTAACTTATCAAAACTCTCTTCACAATGATTTCTTTGCTACCAAAATCTTCTCTTTGGCTAAATGATGCATGGTTAAAGTCTTGGCTTCTTCATCTTCATTTTCATCATCCA
>NW_011502271.1:0-391 GCF_000495115.2 Populus euphratica
ATAATTTGTACAAGAACTTACCTCCCTAGCAATGGCGCCAAAAACGGCAAGACTAGGGTCGAACTGCAAGGAGGTTAATTATATAAATTATAAATGATAATAATACAACAATAATAAAAACATAACAACAACAATAACAATAATAATAATAGTAGTAGTAGTAGTAGTAAAGAAAGAGATGAAGAAGAAGAAGAAAAAGATAAGAACTTTGAGATGGAATATTAATATAAGGATTAAACAATGATAATGACAAATGTCAAGGTTAGAGGTTCAATAATAATAATAGTAATAATAGTAGTAGTAGTAGTAGTAGTAGTAATAAAGAAAGAGATAAAGAAGAAGAAGAAGAAGAAGATAAAAACTTTGAGATGGAATATTAATATAAGGATTA
>NW_011502271.1:567-12306 GCF_000495115.2 Populus euphratica
TATAAAAAATACAAAGAGAGAAAGCAAGAGCATGATTTTGATCTGGAAACCAAGATGCTTAAATGCATGGTAAATTCCTTTTTTTATAGACCAAAATAAAGAACTATTGATTTGATTACTAATTGATGAGTGGGTAACTAACTCTTGACTTGGTGACAGTTCTTATTTTCTCTTGTCTTCCCAAAACGTCATTGAAAACGTCAAAATCAGAGCCACTTGAAAACTTGAAAGTTGTAGAAAATTATCTCAGCTTTCTTGCGTAAAAAAGTGAGATCATTTGGACTTCTATAACTCCAGATATGGGCCAAACACTGAACAGTTCTTGAGCTGTAGGACAGATTCAGACTTTTTTATTATTGCTATAATTTAGACTTGAAAATGGCTTTTTAAATTCTTAGGCTCCATATGAAAGTTGTAGGCCTATGTCTTACCTTTCTAGCCATATAAAGTAAACCTAAATATGAGATCTACAGCTCTAAATATGACCTAACTATTGAACAGTGTTCCGATTTGGACTGCACTGACATCTCTTTTCTAAGTTTGGCCATCTCTTTGTCCTTTCAATGTCAATTCGTAAATTCATCAATCAATCCTTTCATTTATATGATAGGCCTGCATTTAAAATAAACATTTACCATAAATTAAATGTATCTTATATTATTAGATATGTTATTATAAAACATGCTTTAATTAAGGAGTTATTGATACTTTAAGTGCAAAATGATGGTATAAACCTTCATAAAAAATACACTTTTAAGTGCTAATTACAGAAGGTGGAAAAGCATGGTAATGAAGCTGGTACAAGTACCTAGGATGTGAGGAAGGTTGGGACTGAACCAAAATTGAACAACATTAGTAAGGGAGGTTTTTCATAGCATAGAAACTGAAGGGATTTTGCGAATAGAACTAGGGGTTAATTCAGCTAAAAGAGAAATTTTTGTAACTTCAGATGACATGATAACATAGATGATGATATAGATGTTATCAAACTGAAAATACCTCATTTTCAAGTTAAAAGTGATCCGATAAGTATTTGGAGTGGTATAAAAAAGTGGATTGGATTTTCGATTGTAATAGTTATTTGAAGGCAAAGAAGCTAAAAGAAGATATGGATTCGATGAAGCAACATATTAATGGGGCTAATCGGAGGAGATTAATATAAGCAGGAAGAGAAACAAAGGTTATGAGTTTCAAATATTTATGATCATAATGCTTTATAAGGTCAGATAAAAAGCATGAGGTTGAACGACTTGCAAAGGTTTATAAAGAAACAAATAAAGAACGTGAAGAATGGAGAGCTTCAGTTTCAGAACCTAAAGGATGAAAATGAAATAGGGCAATAATGGTTATCATTCAAAAACATATACACAAGCAGATGGCAATGCGTGCTTATTTGAAATTATTATTGGTTACTTCATCCATACAATATTGATGTAGGCAAGTGCGTGCAAGAAAAAGAACTCCAAATGCTTCAATAAGAGGCTAAGGAATTGTTCATTAAACTTGTTGGTGATTCGAGAATGAATCATCAAAAGACATGGAATGATACGATCCAAGTAAGATTAAATTTGGATTGTGGCGTGAAATTTTCTATCATCTAATTTTATGTTATTAAGCAAAACTCTAAATTAAACCGTTAGATCAAACTGAAACTTCATTAGAAGATTCAGAGATATTTTTTTATATTGGGGTAAAATTTTAGGTGAATAAGACTAGTTTTATGCTATTGAGCATAACTCCAAATTAAACTATTGGATCGAGCTGAAACTTCATCGGAAGATTCAAAGATATTTTTCTATGTTGGGGTAAAATTCTAGGTGAATCGAAGTTCACGAAGGACTTGCGATATAGATTAGAATAGGCTGTATGAATTTTGTTATTTATTTCATTTTGACTATTAGGCTTTATATTTGGCGATGATCATTTCCATGTGACAATATGAGAACTTATTTTGGGAATTTCTTAATTCTATAAAGATCTTTAATGAATTATAACAAAATTTTCAAGTGTGGTAAGGATTTATTAAAGTTCCAGAATTCTTTTCGTATAATAATTTTTTGTTCATCCTAACTACAGAAAAAAATGAGGGTTTGTAAGATTTAATAATATATTAGTTATTTTTATTATTTTCTTTCATGTTTGGGCTTAATTAACATATTTTGGATTTATTGTAAGTGAGTAAATATTAGCCCACAAATTTTAAGTCCATTAGAGCTACCAACTGAATTATTATATAAGATTTTATAAGCTACAATTTTTTAGTTATAATTAAGCAATGATTTATATCATATCCTTATGTAATCTTTCATTTATATTTTATCCTTATGAATATGGTAATCTTGGATATTATTTTTGTATTTAATATCCAACACTTTTGGAATAAATAATAGCGTGTATAGAATTTTTTGAATTAAATTCAATTAAGTAATTTTCAATGAAATATTATATTTGAAATCTTTTTAAGTATTAAGAACTGAATTTCAAATGGAATTTATTTTTTAAAATGCTACAAGAATAAATAAGAGATTTGGAACTCTCTTAAACGTTAAAAATTAAATTTCAAATAGAATTCAATTTCTAAAAATACTACAAAAATAAATAAAAATTCAATATCTCAAGAAATTTAATATTAAAATTGACTTTCTCAAAATACTCAACTAATTTTTTAAAAGAAATAAAATGGAAGTAATTAGAATAATAATATAGGAATATAATAAATTAAATTTTATCTTTTTTGAACATATAAATTTAATAATTAAAAAAGGAAACCAATTGATTCGAAACATGTAAATTTTGAACTATCAAATGTCCCCTAGCCTAGCAATCAAATAAGTCAAGCATGCCTGATATATTCCCTATTTCAAAAACTACCATCTCTTTAAAATTTACACGGAAAGTCAATGGAAGCATTTCTTAATGGAGTAGATTCAAAAAACACAAAAGTTGATAAAATTAATGGCAATCCAAGAGAAAGAGAGCGAGTTGAGGACACCAACATGCCACATTCCTGGCTCAGGAAAAAATGAAGAAAATCAGGTAGGAATCAAGGTCCGGAGACACAACCTTCTGCATCATCAGTTGCATATTGCAAAAAGCAATGGCAAAGAAAAAACATGGTTTGGTAGTAAAATTACTAACCATGCCCCAAACTAGTTACAGGAAAATTAATAAGTTATTAGCCCTCGAAACCAACCTCAATTCATGAATTAAACCTAGCATCAGGCCACAAGTGTACCCAATTACCAAGGTCGCCATCTTTGATTTACACCTCAACTACCGTTACATATATACATAGCTAGACAGCCTCCATTGATCTTAATCCTGTCTGTTCATCTCTACAATGGTAAAGGGCTTGTACAGAGGGATTCTACCTTCACCTCTACCTTCGGGGTGGAGCACGCTTGCCACAAATCGGGCATCATTTGAATATGCAGAAAACCGGGTTCCCCAACTGAAACTGGCTCCAACGACCCCAACAAAACAAATTTATCAGATATAATTCATACTCTCCAACCTTTCTAGAGAACAAGATTCACGAGTTGCTTGATGTAAAGGCACAGTGTGTATGCCTTGCTGAACCATTCACTGCCTCGTTTATCCTACTGAACACTAATTTGAGGGGGATACAAGTCACGGCAGGACCCTTGGACTTCTCCACCACCAGTTTCCTATCTTCTACTTTTTTTCCAGTCAATGAAGATAATTTGCGAATCTTTTTAGACAACAGCCCGCATTTCCTTAATTTGTGTGATTTACTAGGTGAAGATAGTGGTTTCATTGTCATATGCCTGGCAGGTATCCTACCAGCTTCTAAATTCCGCATAGCTGCATAACCCAATTTGGGAATTTCTATTTCAGCAACATGCACTGTATCCCCTTCATTGCTACCAAGTAATAGATCAGAATAGCCATCCTGTAAATGCTCAATTGTTAAAGGGTGACCAACAATTGCTTTACCATTCAATTTACTCATTAGGGAAACCAATGGAACATGCTGCTGCCGATAGTTTCGTTGAACCTTGATGTCAACATTAAATAGTTTTGAACCTGAGGAGAAATTTCTGCCAGAAAAATCTGATGTCTGATATCTGGAATTAACTGTGAAGCGTGATTGACGGTAGGGAAGTGACCTTTGAGGCACAGACATCTCCACCGTTAACCCCTTCATACTAAGACCCCCCTGAGGAAAAGACTTGCTCCAGTCCCGTACCGCATCCCCATGGTCTTCAGTAAATGGTCGGGATTTACCTCCGCTGCTATCAACTTCCTGACCAGGACCCTGACAGAATTCATCCAAATGCTCCATACCTGCCAAGAACACATTGGGTTCATCATCCATGTCCAGATCTTTTCTCGAGTCTTGATTTTTATTTTTACTTGTGTGTCTTGAATTCCTCTTTCCTTTTGACTGCCACTTTGATGTACCTTTCTCTATCCTTTGGCTGATATTATTATAAACACAATTGACTGCCAGACTAGAGGAACCAGATTCATTACAGGCTTCATTTTTAAACAATACAGCTTCTGCTTGTCTACTTTGACTAGATTGCCCCCCCAATCCACCAATTTGCTGCCTTCCAGATGAACAAGACATAGGAGAAATTCCTGGAGAACAAAATGAAAAATCATCACAAGTAGAAAATTCCTCTACAGTAGTTGGCATACCCCAAGTCTCTTAAACAAAGAGATACAACAGCATGCTTGGATAAGACACTTAAAAAGAAATTATACAAACATTAGATAAATAGGACTATCAAACAAGTTATGTCCAATGTTCTCAGTTATGCTACTAAAGAGATTGGACAACCTATGCATGGAATGAAAAACAGGTAAACAGAGAAGGGTGCATGCTCTGAAGTTTTAAATGTCATAATCAACCATACCTGTAGAGTGTTTTTCCTCCCCAACAAATGGTACATCAAATAACCTGTCTGCAGAATCATTCTCCGTTAGCCCAGATACGCTAGAAATATCTTTTTCCTTCTTCAAGTTGTGATTAATGAGGGGAGCATCATAAACATGCTCAGAAGACTTTAATGAGCCAGCATTCTCACAAGACACCCCAGTATTGTCTGAGTTATTATTAATTGCAATAGAACAGTCCTTTCTAGACTCATTTGACTCTAATCCAGAAATCTTACTGTCAGATAATCCAGGAAGTGGTGAGCTACTTGAACTGGGAATTTGGTCACAAATAACTGGAACACACACCATGGCCGTACTCTCTAAAACTTTTGTCAATGGTCGGTGACGATTTTTTCTTTTCAAGAGCTCATTAACATTTGCTACTTGAGACCTTTTTCTTTTCATTAGCAAGTTATAACCTTTGCTACCATTTACAGGACAGATATTATGCATACAATTCCCAGTGCTTGAATCTCCTACACCAATTCCAAGATCCTCGAGTCCTCTCATACGCTTAATTCCTTCTGTTCCATCATCCTCAGAATCATTTGGGGTTCTTCTTCTCCTTCCTGGAAAAGATTGCACCTTACAAGCACCAAGATGATTTGGCTCTTCAGAAGATGTACCAGACTGTGATAACTCTGGTGGTAAATCTGAATGTGAACCTGAATCAGAATCCAAACTAGAACCTGAATCAGCAATCGCATCTGAATTATCTTCAGAATCACTATCCCCATCAGTCATATCACCGTCTTCTTTTCCAGAAAACGACATGCTTGATTCTTTGGCTGAACTACCATGCTCTTCACCCAAATTATCACATCTAGAGAAGAAGTCCAGCTGATCCTGGCCTAGGCGAGCATTCTCAATCTCTAAGGCATGGAGAATGGCATCTTCCCTCCGAGCATATTTCACCACTCTCTTATTACCATTTGCAGCGGAAGCCTTTGCCTTTTCAATACATTCATCATATTCCCCACATCGAAATGCCTTCACCCTTTTTGATTTTTCAAGATTATACCAATCCCTAAACCAACAAAATAAAGCGTCTGTTACAAAAAAATCATATCTATAAGATGTGAAGATTTTATATTTGAATGTTACTTAAGAATTCAAATTCTTCAGAGAAAAAAACTGTAAACTTCAACCTCAAATTTTTTTTTAAAAAGACAAGAAAAAAGAAAAGAAAAGAAAATTAATATCACAGAAACTGTTATGCAAAAACACTGTTCCAACTTACTTTTAATACCAGCATCAACCAAGACAGACACACACGCATCATACAGCACAGACACAAATGAGGAGTTCATGGATACATATTTATTTGCATGTTTAAGCATCTTGAGAAACAAAACTCGGTTCAAAAGCTGCAAAAACTCTACCAGCTTCTATTTCTACCTCATACAATGGGTATCCAGATGTGAGAGGGCAATAAACCTTCTGAGCCAACATTTTGGTTTGCATAAAAATAGAAATCCCATCAGCCTCGAGCTTGACCACCTCATAAACAACTAAAATAGTGTAATTAGAAATTACATATCAGTCCTCAGCACATCTGCTTGCATGATCATCCAAGCCAACTTACTCTTTACTCCAACTAGAATTGACAGATAATATGACCGAAGTAAAAGTCCATCTAATGATGGCTAACACCCAGATAAATGCCACAAGGACCACAAACAGCAACAAGAAGGTACAATAATGAGTATTAAGATTCCTGTGTCCCGCATAAAGGACACGTGGAGTTTCAAATCCCAAAATATATGTGCCTCTGATAGCAATATCATATAACACTAATTCTTTTGAAATCTAATCTAAGCCTCTCCTGCTTCATCACTAGATGCACATCACAAGAAACAATACAAATAGAAATAATACATAAAACTCACAGAAATGGAGTCATTAAACTCGAAGCTTTTGTTCAGTAGAAGGCACCATCTGCACAGAAGCTTTAAAATATTTGTTTCCCATGGAGAATTTAGATGAACTCAACACAATGTTTGCATGCTTTTATGCTATAAACAATCTGTATGGTTTAGAATAGGGGAGATGTGTCCCTATTTTTGGAAACAAAATATGCCCCAACCCAAAAACACAGAACACAATCTCGCCCTTTTAATATACATGCCAACCATGAAGAAAAGGGCAACCAAAATGGGCAAAAAGCTTGAGTTATCTTCTCTAAAACTGAGCTGTAGAAGTAACACATTACAAAGATGGACAAAGCCTCAGTTCAGAAAAGGTTAATAAGAAACCAAGGTCCAAAGCACAAAAATAGTACAAATTGTCCAGAAAGATAGATCTATTTATAGATCTCAACAAACATGACAGGACTATCATTCTCGCATAGAAAAATATAAGCACACATCAAGCCTCACAATATGCAGAGTTATGAATCTAGTATAGTAGCATTTCAAGAAAAGTACTGGATCAGCTGCTGAGTGGTGGAGCCACACTCAATGATGAAACAGTGTAGTTGTGTCAGTAGTAGAAACCATGTTATTAAGAGAGATGGATAGGGTTTAGAAGCTACAAAACTAGGTAGATGTAGATTGTGGCATCAAACTATACCATAATCAAGCACGTCTTAAACTGATATCAAATAAACATGAAGTTCAAAAAGCAACAGCAATGCAGGTCATAATGCAGCAGAGATGATCCTAATGAGGAGGTGATAGTTTTGGTTGCAGCTATGCAGATGCAAGTTAATGAGATGATGAGCTAATGTTCTCCAATTCTCAAATCCACTAAATAAGAGAGCTTACACTTTTCAGTTTTTCATAAGTGTTCCCAATCATACCATACCAAACGTGTTCCCAACAGAAGTATCATACAAGCATCCAACACCAATTAACATGAACTTTATGATAGAAAATAGAATCGTAAAATAAACACTCTGGAACAGAGAAATTTTCCCGAAATAACAACATCAGATATATACATAAAATTGGGAGGGGGGACAACCTATTTGGACATGTGCAAACAAGATGCCAACCCGAAAATCCAATTTTTACCATAAAACTAAAGCACCCAAAAAATTTGCAACAAAAATCCACAGAACCATCAAAACCATTAAAAAGATCTGTCAAATAAAAGCTCCAGAAACTGCAATGCATCAATTATCTATTTCATAAGCCAGGAAGCACAAGCAAAACAGCATCAGATCAATGCATGCACACAAATCCCAGACCCTCGCAGCCATTCAAAACAACTCAAACAAACCACCGGCAATTAAAAAAGATAGTACAACTTGTATAAAATAAAAAGACAACGAAAGAAAACACCTAGGCCAGACTGATCAAAATCGAGAAACTAACAACAAGAGATAGTAAAGGCACTTACACACTAGCATCCTCCCGTCCGAGAAGTTTGACAGGAGTGCCTGATCTTGGCGAGACCAAACTACCTTCGGAAATTTCATCAAGACCCACAATCCGACCCGGCCACCATGACCCATTTCTACGGCGGACCCAAACTAAAGCACCCACAGACGCATCAATGGCTTTCGTGGTGTTGTTGTTGTTGTTGTTACTGTTGGGGTTATCAGAGCTACTGCCCATCTCAGAAAACCCCAACTCAATCTTTGCAGACCCAAAAAGAAGACAAAATATAAAAAATATAAAAAGAAAAAAGAAAAGCCACAGAGAATATCTTGCAAATCAATCAAATCCCAAAATTTTGAAGGGAGCCCAGGTGCGAAAACCTACGAAGGTCGGTTTCATGGAGAAATGCTTACATACCCTTTAAAACCTGGAATATAAAAGATACAAAAAGGGGAGGAAATCAGCAAAATAAAGAAAACACAACATTGCATTCAAGTTGCAACACAAAACCCCTAATAAACCCTGGATTGAAGGGTTTCGTAAAAAGAAAGAGATCCTATGAAGGAGATCTGGGAGGGTTTTTTATTTTATTGTTAGTTGTTGCGGTTGTTTAAAAAAAAAAGGACAGTTTTCTTGAATATTTTTTTAGTGGGTTTTCTGTTCTCATTTGTAATCTAGCTTTTAAGCTTCTTTCTTTCTTTCTTTCTTTCTCATTTATTATTATTATTACGATTTTTTTTTTTTCAGGATGTAAGAGAGAGAGACGAGAGAAGGGTTGCTATGCGTGTCTGTATTTTTTTCTTTTTCATTTCTCTTCCCTGGCAATTTTATGACTTGCAATGTTTTACCTTTGGGTCACTTCTCATGCGTGGTTTGTTATCATTTTTATTTAAATAATATTTTTTATAATTTATAATTTATTTTTTATATAAAAAATTAAAAATATAGAAAAAAATTAATTTAAAAAAATTTCAGATTTTTATAAAAATATTTTTTAATCACAAAAACAAATAATATCTAAAATTATATGTCATCTGTTTTACTTATGAACCTTTAATTATTTACAAATTGATCAAGAACAAAAAAAAATTTTAAATATTTGTTCACCATAATAAAATAATTTAAATATTCTTAAAAATAAACTATCATCTAGGAGCTTTTTAATATTTTCATTTTTTTAAGTATAACAAAATGATTTAATTACCTTTAAAAACATAATTTTTTAAATTAACATGTAAGAGTTTTTTCATATTTTTATCCTAGCATTTTAGTTATAATGAGGTTGACTAAGTGACACTTTTATAATTTAATAAATATAAAATACTTGATGTAGTTAAGCTTACCATAATGGATGGTTCTAGACTGTCAAGTGTGGATTTAACATAATTAGATAAGGATTTGCTCTGAACAGATTATATGGATAGCCTAGTAGATACATTTTATGGACTGGTAGGACAAATAAAGGTTTAAGATGAGGTTTGATCATGCTAGACTAGAATAACATTTTAAAAGGACCATAACTTTTTATCCGACCATTGAATCGCGCTCAAATTTTTATAGAAGTTCCTGAAGGCCATGTTCCTTATAGTTTTCACTATGTTGCTACGCGGACTGTCAGATCTTTAGATATAAAAAATCTCATGTAGTTTTTGTGATTTTCTTTTTTATTTTCAGATTTCTTGTTTATTTTTTATTTTACGCTTCTTTCCTTTGTAATTTTGCATTTTTCTTTTTGTTTTCTAATTAAGATAGGATTTCTGGCTTATTTAAGGCTTTATAAACCTCATAACGAGGCAGACTTGATTATCATTATTTTAAATAAAAAACTTGTGTATTTGGGACTCACAGCTCCTTTTGTCCATTAAAATATTTTGTTTTTTATTTAATTATTGTCTTTAATTTCCATCTACATCAATATTATTTAAAAATAAAAAATAGTTGGCATGTGCATAAGGGCTACCCTTGTGCCCTTTAAGGGGTGTGATTAGTATTTAAAAGTATATTTTTATCAAGATTTTATATCATTATTTTGCACTTAAAGTATCAATAACTCCTTAACTTTTAGCATGTTTTATAATAACAAGTCTGATACCATAAGGTACTTTTAATTTATGGTAAATATTCATCATAAATGCAGCCCTATCACATAAATAAAATGATTAATTGATGAGTTGAAGTATTACAATTGAAAGGATAAAGAAAAGGCCAAACTTAGAAAAGAGATGTTGGTGTAGTTCAAGCTAGAACACTGGTCGATAATTGGGTCATATCTGGAGCTGTAGATCTCAAATTTATATCTACTTTATATGGATGGAAAGTTAAGACATAGGCCTAAAACTTTCATGTAGAAATCAAACTCAGTTTTGATGTTTGGAAGTCTAAATCTTAGCAACAACGTAAAAGTTCGAATATATCCTGCAGCCTAGACACTGTTCAGTGTTCAACCCATATCTTGAGTTCTAGAACTCCAAATTACCTTAATTTTTTTCCTGAAAAGCTGAGACAATTTTCTAGAACTTTCATGTGTATGTCTGGTTCAAATTCTGATGATATCAATGACATTTTATTCAGATAAAAAGATAAGAATTGTCACCAAGTCAAGATATGGCCGCCCACTCATCAATTAGTCATCAAATCAATAGTTTATAATTTTAGCCTATAAAAGGAGGCATTTGTCACATTTAGGCATCTTGGTTTCCAAATCAAGATCATATTCTTGCTCTCTTTCTTTGTATTTTTGTAATGTTTAAGTTTTGCCTTTATTAATATCTTGTTTATGCCTTTTATTTCCTTTCCGTTACTTAGTTAATTTTATCTTACTTATGTTCTTATGTTATTTAGTTATGTTTCTCTTCTTTATTATATTTAACTAAGTTTATTATATCAAGGTGAAAAGGTTACATTAATGGTGTAAGAACAAATATAGTATAAACTTAACATGGACTTTAATATTTGATACTAACATGTTTTGTATTTGTTATCTTGTTCACTCTTAAGCTTGACCCTTTCTTTGTCTTTTCAATTTCAGTTCTTCAACTCATTAATTAATCCTTTCATTTATATGATAGGCCTATATTTATGATGAATATTTATTATAAATTAAAGGTATTTTATAGTATCAGACTTGTTATTATAAAACATGATTTAGTTAAGGAGTTATTGATACTTCAAATGCAAAATGATGATATAAAACCTTGATAAAAATACACTTTTAAGTATTAATCAATAATCTAATTAGAATCTCCTTTATGTATGGCTTCCAATTGAGTAATAAAAAGAGTTTATACTATACTTGTTTCAAATACCATTAGTGGATCCTATATCCTTAATATTTGTTGTTTTCATTGTTTAATCTTCACATTGATCTTCCATCTCAAAGTTCTCATCAACTTCTTCTTCTATTCTCATCAACTTCTTCTTCTATTCTCATCAACTTCTTCTTTTTCTTCGTCTTTTTCTTCTTCTATTATTGTTGTTGTTGTTGTTGTTATTGTTGTTGTTGTTATTTATA
>NW_011502271.1:12356-12850 GCF_000495115.2 Populus euphratica
CTTCGACACTCTTGCACTTGGGAGAAAACATCAATCTTTTGGTCATGTCAAGTTTTTGACTCTATTGTCTGGGAGGTAAATTATTAAATAAATTATAGTATTTATTTTATTTTCTCTTTTCACTTTTTTTGTATATAATTTTGTTTTTTTTTCTTATTTCTTCTTCTTCTTTTTTATTCTTCCTTTTATTCTATTTCAACACATGCATGAGAGTATGGTCACATACATTAAGTGGTAGACTTTGTAGGGTATCCTCATCATTTCAGAAAATATGGCCAAAGAAGATAATCAATCACTTTATAATAAAGAATAACTATGTTAGAATACTTAGAGACTATATAAATCCCACAAGAACAAGTGCACCATCATGCATAGTTCCCCCCCTGATGCATCTCATTTTAATTTTATGCCAGCCATTATTCAAATTTTATCTTGTTTTCATGGCTTAGATTTAGAAAATCTATATTTGCATTTAAGAGAATTTGAGGAGATTT
>NW_011502271.1:12892-14037 GCF_000495115.2 Populus euphratica
CCATCAGATTAAAGCTTTTTTCTTTTTCATTAGCTAAAACATGGCTACAAATTTGAAATCAGGATCTATTCGTGCTTGAATTAAATACAACAATAATTTTTAAATAAGTTTTTTCCAAATCACAGAACAAACTCTTTTAAAAGATAAATCCCCACTTTCACTAAAAAACTAGGAGAAACATTTTACCAATGTTGGAATAGATATCAAGACTTGCTTAATACTTGCCCTCATTATGGTTTTGAAACATGGAGATTGGTTTCATATTTTTATGAAGGGTTAACACCTATAAATAGGAAAATAGTTGAATTGATATGCAATAGAACTTTTAAAGATAAATAACCTGATAAAGTAGTGGAGTGCTTAGACTTGTTAGCTAAAAATGCTCAAAATTAGGACACCGTAGGTACTTATGAGGCATACTTGTTAGTTAAAAATGCTCAAAATTAGGACACCATAGGTACTTATGAGGCACCGAGTAAAACTCAAGCTCATATATTTAGTCGAGGTATGTGTAACCTTAGGAAAGATAATGATCTTCAAGACAAGTTTGCATCTTTAGCTAGAAAAGTCGAGGCACTAGAATTAAGAAAGAGTAGTCAATTAAAATATATTCAAGACATTGTGTGTCAAATCTGTGAAACAAATAAGTACTCAACCAATAACTATCTAACTTTACCTTCTTTTAAGGAATGTCTCCTTGAACAAGCTCATGTTTTAAATAGTTTTCAAAGGCCTAACTATAATCCATACTCACAAATATACAATCCTAGTTGGAGAAATCACCTAAATTTCAGTTGAAAGAGTGATAGCAATAATGCATAAACTTCACAACCACTGTTTCAAGCACACCATAATTTCCAAAATTTTTATGGATATGCACCTCCTTATGCTACACCTCTTATAAGAAATCTTGAGAAAACATTGCATGCATTCATTGAAAAGCAAGAGATAATCAATATTCAACTTTCTCAAAGCATGATAGATTTTAAAGATTCTCTTAGAAAATTGATATCTGTACTCAGTTTTCAAGAGAAAGATAAGTCATCTCAACCATAATAAAATCTCATGGGGCAATACAATGCAAATGCAAGTAGTTCCGGAAGCCAACACATGGATCAAGTCAAATCAGTCACTACTCTGCGCAG
>NW_011502271.1:16792-18653 GCF_000495115.2 Populus euphratica
TCCTTTCATTTATGTGATAGGGCTGCATTTAAAATGGACATTTACCACAAATTAAAGTTATCTTATATTATTAGATATATTATTATAAAACATGCTTTGGTTAAGGAGTTATTGATACTTCAAGTGCAAAATGATGATATAAAACCATGATAAAAATGCACTTTTAAGCTCTAATCAATAATCCAATTGGAACCTCCTTTCTATGTGGTTTTCATTTGAGTAAGAAGAGTTTATACTATACTTATTTGAAATACCATTATTGGATCCTCTAACTTTAACATTTATTGCTATCATTGTTTAATCCTCACATTATTCTTCCATCTCAAAGTTCTTATCAACTTCTTTTTCTTCCTCCTCTATTATTATTATTATTATTATTATTATTAGTAGTAGTAGTAGTAGTATTAATATTGTTGTTGTTATTGTTATTTATAATTTATACAATTAACCTCCTTGTAGTTCGACCTCGGTTTTGTTGGTTTATTTGTTACTTCAACACTCCTACACTTGGAAGAAGACAACAATTTTTTGGTCGGGGGTGTAGGAAGAGAATACAAGGAAAAAAAAACCAAAAAAAGAAGAAACAAAATAAAAGAAACAAAGTTAGATACAAGAAAAGTAAAAAGAGAAAAAAAAATAAATACTATAATTTACATCAATATTATTTAAAAATCAAAAGTAGTTGGCATGTGCATGAGGGCTACCCTTGTGCCCTTCAGGGGGTGCATGAGTGGTCAAATAAAGTTTAAATGATGGTTTTCGGGGTGGCATTTGAAACACGAATAAATTTCATTACCAATTTAAATTTTGATTCAAAATATCATTTTCATCCTCCTATTTTGTTTTTTCAATCTTCACATTCTCCATAATTACTCAAGATTCAATTTTGATAAAAGAAAACATTTTTTTATTTTCTAGTTGGTTTTAGGGAGGAGAGTGAAAGTTGTTAGTTGACATTGATTTTAAACACTAAAAAGGTCTATTTTAGTATCAATGAGTTCCATTCAGCAAGAAAAATTTGATGATGATTGTTTTGAAAATCAAAATTGTGTAAAAAAACATACCAAAACTAATTAAAAAAATCCTTTTACCTAGTTTGATTATATGTTCTTTGACTATTTTTAGGTTTTTTAGCTTGATAAATTAGTTTTTTTATGTTACAAGGGTGTTATTTAGATGTTTGTAAACAAAAATGTGTTGAATAATAGGTTTTTAACCAAAAAAACCAACCTATGATTTTTTAGCCACTACTAGTGGCTAGAATTTAGGCAAGAGTGGATGATGTGTTATCAATCTTATTTTTTAAAAAAAAGAGCAAACCTCTGCAAACCCCCTTATAGAAAGAAAAAAAGGCTCAAGCACGCGACCTAAGCTGGAGATCCACATGTTTAGGCCATTTAGGTCAGGTTCGCATGTTTAGCTTTTTTTGTTATTTCTTGTCCTTCAATATTTTTCCTTTCAATTACATCCTTTAATTTTTTTTTTGAAAAAAAACCTCTATTTTTTATCATATATTTAGCTAAAAAATAAAATTATTAATCCTAATGAGGTCCATGACTCGAGTTGCAAATTTCATAGAATAAGTATTTTACATCTTTTTTCAATTATGAATGCTTAATGAAATTTACAAGTATTAGCATTAATTGAATAAGATGACTAATGTAATCATGTTAACAATCTATAATCTGATTGGAACCTCCTTTGTGTGTGGCTTCCAATTGAATAATAAGAGCTTATACTATACTTGTTTGACATACCATTAGTGAAACCTCTAACCTTGACATTTGTTATTATCATTGTTTAATCCTTAAATTAATATTCCATCTCCAAGTTCTCATCATCATCATCTTCTTCTTCTTCT
>NW_011502271.1:21565-21710 GCF_000495115.2 Populus euphratica
GGATTTGAGCCTTCATTTGTGAATCTTTGTGTCTTTTGGTTTTATTATTGTGTTTTCTTGTTGTTTATATTTGTTTTAGTGCATTTCAGGTTTGTCAATGTTCGTTATTTCAGGTGATATCTTCTATACTCTATCTTTCTACCTT
>NW_011502271.1:22240-22367 GCF_000495115.2 Populus euphratica
TATTTTGGCCATATCTAGAGTTCTAGAAGTCGAAATAAGCTGAATTTTTTACACCAGAAAGTTAAGAAAATTTTCTACAACTTTCATGTTTTTAAGTGGCTCCAATTTTGACATTATCAATGATTTT
>NW_011502271.1:22507-22970 GCF_000495115.2 Populus euphratica
TATTTTTTGTAATTTTTATGCTTTGCTATGATTAATATCAAGTTTATGCCTTTCATTTTCTTTCCTTTACTTAGTTAACTTGTATCTTATTGATGTTCTTATTTTGTTTGGAAACTATTGATTTGATGACTAATTGATGAGTGGATAACCAACTCTTAACTTGGTGACAATCCTTATCTTCTCTTGTCTGCCCAAAACTAGTGGATCGGGAACGTCTTCCTCTTCTCAGTCTCCCTACAGCTGCGGTGTCCTACAAAACAACAGAAAACACCACAGGTAGTTGATTTTAATTTTTTCTTTGATTTCAATTGTTTTTTTCTCTCTTCTTCACTGTTTTGGATTTGTTTCCCTCTCGGTTTCTCCTGCTTCTTTGTTGGTGACAGATTTAGCCATTGACTCTCAATCCAGGTCTGCTACATGGGGTTGAACCGATGGACAAGGGTCAGTTGTTGAGGAAGACAAC
>NW_011502274.1:0-22901 GCF_000495115.2 Populus euphratica
CAGATTCAAAGAGGGAGAATATGATGCAGCAATGTGCCAAGTATAGCAAATAACTTAACTATTATTAATATAAAAAAGTTTTCTCTCAGTGAAAGATAGAATTAGTATCACAATAATGAAATCCCAAAACATCAATTTTTACATGTTATCCTCAAAAAACTTTATATCTATTGTCAATAATACTTCAACCTCATAGTTCTTTTTCCTTCTATTCTAATTGTTTCTAAAATCATACAGTCAAAAGAGATATAGATGTTACCATGAATAAATATTTATCAAAATGGATATTATTTTTTCCATGAAAGAACAATGTCTTTTTTCTTTTTTTTTTGAGCCAGGAGTATCAAAAAGAAATTCAAACCCTAGATTAAGATTTTGTAGATATAAATTTGAATTTCAGGAATGACGATTCACAATCTAAACTAAATAATCAAAAAGAATATAAATTGAATTTAAATGATATGATTTTGAATTAAAATGATGATGAGTACTCGAAGATCTAAAAATCTCACTCCAATAAATGATTTGTTTAAATTAAAAATTTTTATAATTAATATATCAAATATTTTTAAGATAGTGTTAAGTTAATCAGAAAATTACTAAATTATCACAATAAAGATATTTTTAAATTCATATATGAATCTAAATTGTCTATTAAAGTTAAATATACTATGAGTTATTATATGTTTAACTATTATTTTTTAAATTTAAATTTATTATTTGTAAATTAATTATATATTATATTTATTCTTAACAGTGTATAAAAAACCTTGGCTAACTGAGGTTAAAAGCAATTATAAAATAAAATAAAATAAAATAAAAAAGTAGGAACTCCTAATCCTCAATCAAAAAGAAAATTAATTGGCATTTGAGATCGTAGGCTAGTGATTATGGAAGGACTTGTTTCCTTTCTTTAACACTCAAATTTGATTTTTTATGTGTATATTTATTATTTTTGTGATATTTTATTTATTTATTGAATTTGCAAAATGTTTAGACCTTTTAAACGAGCCTAATATCCTAAATTACCAATAAAAAAAATAAGTTACCAATAAAATAAAATAAAAAAAGAAATCAATAGGATGTTAAAGGGTTTTTACACAGTAATCAGAATATTTAGACCTTTTAAACGAGTCTGAATATCCTAAATTACCAATAAAAAAATAAGTTACCAATAAAATAAAATAAAAAAAGAAATCAATCGGATGTTAAAGGGTTTTTACACAGTAATGTATCCTTTTTGAGGCGTTGAGATTTAGGTTTTTGATTTTCTATGTAATTACTTTTGATTTTCTATATGATTAATTTTGTAAGGTAGCCATTAATATTGTACATAAATTGTATCGAAAACACTCACAAATGTCCAATCTAGCTGAGATGGTCCCATCACATCTGCTTAGTAAACATGTTCTAGCATCGGGCAGATTAGAAGCAATAAGCAGACCACATGCACATGTGCATCATCACCAAGTTACATCAAAGCCTTAACTTCTGTCCCAGGAGTCAGGACAGCATAAGCACTCGGCTTACAGCCAGTGGTAAAGTACAGTACAGAGTCACAGTTTTTTCTAAAGACTCGATCCCCGCAGCCTGGGGGGGGGGAATTCTGACAGCAGAAAGCAACCGAGTAGGATAAGAGCAGCTGGCCTCGATGGATTCATTTTAAGTGGGGTGATTCTCCATGCCCCCTCGTAGCATAGCCTTGACGAACAAGAATAATGATTGAACACCCCAAGTCTCGGCTATGAAAATGACGAGTTAATAAAGAAAGAAAAGTAAAAGCAAAAAAAAAAAGCAGCAGCAGCATGGTTGGAAAGCTTTTTTTATATAGTATTTGAGGTCCCACAACATAGGACCTTTTCCCCATGTGAAATAGCCAAAATCCGGCACCGGCATGAATATCTTCTCCACCGGCCTTCCCCCACAAAGACAAACCCCACACCCCACAGGGGGCCCTCGTGTTTGGCAAGCGTAAAGAGAGTGGATGCATGTATGGTTATGGTCCACCCGCCCATGATTTGAATTGTAGAAAAACATAGGTGTCTTTCTGTGACTGGATTCTTGAAATCAGCTTTCCTGTTTCTTTCTTTACAAATGAATGAGAATCACCAAACTGTCCCCTTCTTCCTTCCAAGACGTTGACTTTTACAGAAAGCTTGACATATTCCATTATCCGGCTGAATGCATAAATGTATATGCGTGTGTGCGTGCAATATGAGGTCACTAAACTTCAACAGCACTTCTAAACGTCACTAAAGCTGTTTACAACAGACTTAATTGAACAATGCTGCTAAACTAGAACTACAAGATGACCCCTCTGCAGAAACAATCAAGGTCGCGCTCATGCAATGGAACAGTACCGTGACTTTGTCCATCACCGCAACATAATGTATCTGCGGGATGATGGGAATCAAATTCTGCTTGTAGCTACTACGTATGGCTTAAGCAATTAATGAAGAGATTGTGGGGGCTTCTCTAGCGGCGCCAGGTCAGCATCCTATGTATGATGAGCAAAAAAGGTTGGCAATGGAGTGGGGGCGGGAGGTGAGGGGTGGCTGGCTGGGTGGTTGGCTGGCTGGCTGGCTGGCTGCTTCCTTTTGCTTTTGAGTTGCCACACCCTGCACTCCCTCTGCTTTTTGAATTCCTTTTCAACATTCTTTTATACTTTCAACTTCTTTAATCCAACACCCAGTGGCTCTATGACCACCCTTGATTAAAAAGACATTCCCATTCTCCTACCTAGCTAGCTACTACATTTCTTCTTCTTTTCTCTCTCGCCCTCAAAACCATTACATTTTTTCCATCTGCTTCTTTACATCATTCCGATACTGAAAAACATTTGATGATCGTATAAACAAGCTTTTCAATATGGTAAGCTTCCCGATCATAGGTTTTTTTGTTGGTTCATTTTCCACTCTTTGATTTACTAGCAAAGTACTTGAAATGATCGATATTATGTTCTCTGTCTTGGATGATGTATCCAGGGAACCCCGGTAAACATCATAGTTGGATCGCATGTTTGGATTGAGGATCCTGAGGAAGCATGGTTGGATGGTGAAGTTACAGAAATCAAGGGCCGAGATGCCACCATTACTACCTCGAATGGAAAAAATGTGAGGCTTCCTGTTTAACTATATCATCCAATCTCTTCCATACTAGTTCAGATCATGTAAATATGGTACTCAGAGTTTGAAACCATCTATTCTATTGAGAGGGTTTTGTACTGATATAGTAGAAAAACTAAATAACTTCGAAATCCAGGATCCAAAGGATGGCAAGAGATCCATTAGTGACCGTGCATGAATGCTAACTACACCTAGTGAATATCTTGCAAAAATCTGACTCTGCTAGCGATCCAGCACATCGTGAAACTTGATTGTTTATATCATGGTAGCTGGGCATACCTAGGGGAAATTTATATTGTGGACAAACAAAAATCAATTACAAGATGGATAAATATATACTCTGTAACTTCTGCTTTGTATATTCAGAACATCGGCTGACGTTTAAATTTAAATTGCAATTTTCTTCTGAAACAATTTAGACAACTGTTATAACACTTGCTATCTGTTACAAATAAGAAGAAGAGGCAAAAGCTTACATCACTCAAACAAAATACCGCTCTATCATTCACTGAATTTTCTTGACTCCATAATCGGTCAAGATTTATGCTACATTATTATGTTTGAGATTTGTTCTTAGAGACCAGCCACCAACATATTAATTAGATAGATGAAGATCGAAGTATTGATTGGTATTGATGAGAATTCCTTATTGATTCTTACCTCAACTCCAGATAGTTGCAGATATTTCAAGTATATATCCAAGAGACACAGAGGCGCCACCAGCAGGAGTCGATGACATGACGAAATTAGCATACCTCCATGAACCAGGAGTCTTGCATAACCTTGCTTGCCGGTTTGCACTCAATGAGATATATGTGAGTCAACATTAATTGATGCATCTGACACCACCGTAGATTAAGTGAATATAATTTAGGAATTAGTCTTGAGACTATAGAGTATAGATTTATGTACAAACCAGTATACTGATGATCAGTTCTGAAATAAGCAGACTTACACTGGGAACATTCTAATAGCGGTAAATCCTTTCCGAAGACTACCACATCTGTATGACGTCCACATGATGGAGCAGTACAAGGGAGCTGCATTTGGAGAGCTAAGTCCACACCTTTTCGCTGTGGCAGACACTTGTTACAGGTAATATCAACAGATCAAAAATTAAGTTCAATTAACATGCATGAGCTGAATTCAACATGTCTTGTAACTAATATATTTTTAATATATACATATATATAAATCAAGCTAATATGATAACTTCAAACATCAGAGCAATGATAAATGAACAGGGCAGCCAGTCCATCTTGGTAAGTGGAGAGAGTGGAGCTGGTAAAACAGAGACAACAAAGATGCTTATGAGATACCTTGCCTTCATGGGGGGGAGATCTGCAGGTAGTGAAGGAAGAACAGTAGAACAACAAGTTTTGGAGGTAAGTTAAAAACTATATATGACAAAATATTGCCTTTTAGGTGATTCAACTACTGAAATAATTGAATGAAGACTTGTATTAACTTCCACTTCAGTCCAATCCAGTATTGGAAGCATTTGGGAATGCAAAAACTGTCAAAAACAACAATTCGAGGTGAAACTTAGATGCTCTATCTACGTTCTATTTCTTCTAAAACTTGGTGTTAAACTTACAAAAATTGCGTGGTCAATCAGTCGATTTGGCAAGTTTGTTGAGATACAATTTGACAAGCATGGGAAAATATCTGGAGCTGCAGTTCGTACTTATCTTCTCGAAAGATCACGTGTTTGCCAAGTCTCTGACCCAGAGAGAAATTACCATTGTTTTTACATGCTCTGTGCGGCACCACCAGAGGTGATTTCCTGATAACAGCAAGAATTCGTGGCCATTCAGGAAAAGCTATCTAACTGATGTTCCCTTTCAGGATGTCAAGAAATACAAGTTAGGGGACCCGAGAACTTTCCACTATTTAAATCAAACAAACTGTTACGAAGTTGCAAATGTAGATGATGCAAGGGAGTATTTGGAGACCAGAAATGCAATGGATATTGTTGGCATCAGCCAGGATGAACAGGTTCTTGCTCTTCCCATCCCTACAGGAATGGATTACTTAGCATAGAGATATATGTTCCAGATTAACAAAGGGGGGTTTTATCTTCTGTAGGATGCTATATTCAGCATAGTAGCTGCAATCCTCCATATAGGAAACATTGACTTTGTGAAAGGGAAGGAAGTGGATTCCTCTAAACTTAAGGATGATAAATCACTCTACCATCTTCGAACAGCAGCAGAGCTACTGATGTTAGCACTCTGACTTAGTTTGACCACCAAAATAAAAGATGTTGTTATAGTATCTAGTGATGCCGTGTCAGTATCTCACAAAATGCTTTGATTTAGGTGTGATGAGAAGGCACTGGAAGACTCACTTTGTAAGCGGGTTATAGTGACTCCAGATGGTAACATTACAAAACCTCTGGACCCAGATTTAGCTGTCCTAAGTCGTGATGCCTTGGCCAAGACCGTATACTCAAAGCTGTTTGACTGGTAAGAAAATCAAACTCATTCATCTAGACCTGAAATTTATTCTAGACACTAAATGCAAACAGTAGCAAAAGAGCATCAATTTTATCATTTGTTCAGGATGATTTGCAGCAATGTACTTCAGCCAAATTCTGAACTTAGATAATGTTTCCTTGGTGATATCAAATATGGATTCTGCTAATAGATCGGCAGGACAAAGCCGATATAACAGTTCTCTAACATCAATTCAGTTTCTCAATTGTTCATTTGGAATCATCTTGATCCCAGTAAATAAGGAATTAACAAGAGAAGAGTCAACTGAATGTTGCAGGATTGTAGACAAGATCAATAGTTCAATCGGTCAAGATCCTAACGCAGCAAGCTTAATTGGAGTCCTTGATATTTATGGCTTTGAAAGCTTCAAGATCAACAGGTACATGAAACTATATATGAAGTTATCTTCGAATAAATATTTCAACAGGAATATCTCATCATGTGATGAATACTGTAGTTTTGAGCAGCTCTGTATCAACTTAACAAATGAGAAGTTACAGCAGCATTTTAACCAGGTAGGGTTGAGATTCCTATGCATGGTTTTGAGTTTCAACCATCTTCATAAGTGTTATTTTTTCTTTTTTTTATGCACACATGAATCTCTATCCACAGCATGTATTCAAGATGGAGCAAGAAGAGTATACGCGGGAGGAGATAAACTGGAGCTATGTAGAATTCGTAGACAACCAGGATGTTTTGGATCTTATTGAGAAGGTAAGAGTACTGCATGTCAAAGTAACATGTTCTATTCATGAAATATTGACACATGGTTATTATGCCCGTGCCTGCAGAAACCAGGAGGTATTATAGCCCTTCTTGATGAAGCCTGGTATGTGATTCCCTTCCATATTGAAAAAGTTATAAACTAATCTAGCTGTGAAATTATTTACCTTCTACATAAATAATCATACCGAACACATAAAGGTGTGCATGATAGCTCAGGGAATTAAATGTCAGTTAAGTAATATTAATGGAAAGTGAAGTGGGGGGATTACATGATCGTAAGAGATTTAATAAAACTTAAAGCAAAAGGCTACAGAAATGTAAGTGAATGTTACGAAAGAAAGCAAAACATTTCTTCTGAAACTTGTTTGGCATAATAGGAGGTAATCGAAGTTACCAAAACTAGCACCACAAAACATCTGAATACTTATCCTAAAGAAAAAAAGTATAAATCCTTGAATTCTCTAGACCCGACTATACATATCATTAGGCAGTTGAAAGAATATAATAAAAGAAATCAAAAGGGGAAAAGGAAAATAATTAAATGTTGAAATCATGGGATGTAAGAATGAGTACCTTCCTAATGCAGCATGTTTCCCAAGTCAACCCATGAGACATTTGCACAAAAGATGTACCAGACATATAAAGCTCACAAACGCTTCAGCAAGCCAAAACTTGCTCGAACAGCCTTCACAATCAATCATTATGCGGGAGATGTAAGTGATGTTTTGAATCTTATTCCTGAACACCAGCTAAAGGAACCACATTTGTGGATTTCTAATCTTTGAGCCATTCTGTGAGCAGGTTACATACCAAGCAGATCATTTTCTTGACAAAAATAAAGACTATGTTGTAGCAGAACATCAAGCTCTATTAGATGCTTCCAAGTGTCCTTTTGTTGCTAACCTTTTCCCTCCACTACCTGAAGAAACATCTAAGCAATCCAAGTTCCCTTCAATTGGTACCCGCTTCAAGGTAAGCTTTATCCACACAGAAGCAGCATCCAGTATGATACAGAAAATAATTCAGACAATGACTGATTCTTGACTCAAAATTAACATACAGCAACAATTACAAGCTTTGATGGAGACATTGAACACAACAGAACCACATTACATCAGATGTGTAAAGCCGAATACAGTACTAAAGCCTGGAATCTTTGAGAACTTCAATGTCTTAAACCAACTAAGATGTGGGGTAAGATAAATTCACTTGCTTCCTTGTCAAGGACATATGTCGCTTTGATTTTCACTTTTCAGATCAGGCAAAACATGTCTGTTTCCAAACTATTTATCAAGCTGCTCTGATTTATAATGATTATTCTAATGGATTTTACAACAGGGAGTGCTAGAGGCGATTAGGATAAGTTGTGCTGGTTATCCAACCAAAAGAACATTTGATGAGTTCCTTGATCGTTTTGGAATGCTAGCTCCTGATGTTCTAGATGGGTATGAATTCTTGTGCAGTTACTTTTTATTTCGCATCATGCAATTGTAACGTCTCAAAGCCAGGGCTGGAATGAGAGCATTGACCTGTTGAGCTACACAAATTATTTTGAGCAGAAATTGTATCTTATCTAACAGGAGCTGACCGAAGTTTGTGACAGCTGAGCTGGAACATCTACTCAGCTGTTCCTCACTAACTATTCTCCAACACCTAAATCATCTTGAACTTCGTATTGGTCCAACCATAACATTCACTGTTTCTTCTGGGCAGATCTGATGAAAAATCAGCGTGCGTTTCCATCTTGGACCGGATGGGTTTGAAGGGCTATCAGGTATGTTTAATCATGACAATAATAAAAAGGAGCCATGTTCATAAAATATGTTGTGTTATTGTAACATTTTCCCCTAAATGCCTGGTTTAGATTGGGAAAACAAAGGTGTTCCTCAGAGCTGGGCAGATGGCTGAGTTAGATGCAAGAAGAGCTGAAATTTTGGCTAATGCTGTCAGGCGAATCCAGAGACAAATCCGAACATATCTGGCCAGAAAAGAGTTCATCACCCTAAGAAGAGCTACAATTCATTTGCAGAAACTCTGGAGAGGTTAGCTTTCTTTTCCCAAGTAATTGCATCTTTCACCGTAAGGCATGACGGCAAACAGACCAACCGAGTGAAGTAACTTGCACTGATGAAGAGTGATTGAATAGTTTTGCATGCCATATTTGGTTAACAGAATGCTTCCATTCTAAAATAGTTGTGTTTGAGTTAGGCATCGACAACTCCATTGACCAGGAACAAGTACTTTGTTAATTTTGGAATTGCCATGATTGTTAATGAAATGTTTTCAATATCGAGATGTAATATGGTTATGGTTGTTTGGTCGAATTTCTTTATGATTTTCTATAGAAAAATCAGGTTTAGTGGTCATGACTTGATCCTAACTGAAAATGAGCCAGACCACAATTTGAAGTCGTAGCCTAGAAAACATAGAAGTCTGAGATGAAAATAATTCTTTTGTCTTGCCTCTTGTGTAGCACAACTTGCCCGTAAGATATATGAACATATGAGGAAGGAAGCAGCTTCTATCCGTATACAAAAGAATGTCTGTGCTCATAGAGCAAGAACATTTTACACTAACTTGCAAGCATCAGCAAAAGTTATCCAAACTGGAATGCGAGCAATGGCAGCACGTAATGAATACAGATACAGAAGAAGAACCAAGGCTGCAACTGTAATTCAGGTGATGTACTATATGGCTGGGCTACTTGCTTAAGTTTTAAATCATAGGGAATCAAGGAGAATGTGATTAGAAATAGATTGGAATGAAAATGATTTCTAGGAAGAGCTGTGAATTAAGAAAATATTATGTCAACATGTGAGCAAACATGAGATCGGATAAACATAGCAAAAATGGCATTTGTTCAGGTTCAAATGAATAGATTTTTTTTTTGTACCACTTCATGTAAAAGAACAAGCAATTCCAGAGTGCTCAGATGAACGATTTCTGACTAATAATTTTTCCTGTCTTATCAAATCTTTAATTTTATAGACGCGATGGAGAAGATACCATTCTCTTTCTGCATATAAGCAGCATAAGATCGCAACTCTAGCATTGCAATGTCTTTGGAGAGCAAGGACAGCTAGGAAGGAGCTTAGAAAGCTCAAAATGGTGAGTGTAACTACCTATAAGCAGTTTTAACTGCAGTTCTCTACCAATTCTTGACATTCAACAATTCTATTGCACTATAATTACAGTTGGTATTTGCACAATAGAGCTGACAAATATAATGATGCAGGCTGCAAGAGAAACTGGGGCACTAAAGGAAGCTAAGGATAAGCTAGAGAAGCGAGTTGAAGAGCTAACATGGCGACTAGAATTTGAAAAGCACTTGAGGGTATCTTTTATATCAAAGTTCCAAAAAAAGTATAACTAGTAGCACAGTAATAGTTGATCATGCAACAAGAAAGAAATGGATTTGTTTTTTGTTTAACAAAGCATAATTATATTTAGAAATGGACACTACTCATCAACAAATTTAAATGGCGTTTCACTTACAGTGCTGGAAAATTATCACCTTCATATTGAACACATCCTATATGCTTCCTTGTACATGCTGATTTGACAATCAGTTATTTAGACAGTCAGTTACTCCCCAAAATGCCCAAGAATCTAAAGTTGTAAAGAAACTTGCTAACAATGTCCAATCTTTTTGTTAAGCTCCTCTTCGATTGGCCAGACTATGCCCATGACATTTTGTGTGTGTGTGTGTGTAGCTTGATCTTGAAGAAGCTAAAGGGCAAGAAATTGCAAAACTGCAAAGTTCATTACATGAGATGCAAGGTCAACTAGATGAAGCCCATGCCGCAATAATCCATGAAAAAGAAGCGGCAAAGTTAGCTATAGAACAAGCTCCACCGGTTATCAAAGAGGTGCCAGTTGTGGATAACACCAAGCTGGAGTTACTGAAGAACCAGAATGATGAATTGGAGGTATGACACTGTTCGACCACCTAACATCCTACAGCAGTATCAGTATATTACATTATGATGCATTAATTGACAATTTTGACAAAAGTTATAGCTTTATGTGAAATTGTAAATAATTAACTTGAGGAGTCAAAATTGATGGACCAAAAGAACAAAAACCCTCGAAAAGAGTAAATTGTCAAGCCTGACAACAACATCATGCATACCAAGCACACACGAGTGCACACATGAGTCTACTGTTGCCTAGATGGATAATATAATTTATATTATGAATACATAGAATGAGCTAAGTGAGCTGAAGAAGAAGATGGAGGAATTCGAGAATAAGTGTTCTGAACTTGAGAAAGAGAGCAAAGCAAGAACTATAGAGGCCGAAGAATCACACCTGAAAACAATGAAACTTCAAGACACCATTGAAAGGTAATTTTCATGGCTTTCTTACATAAGCATTCTGTGATCTTTAGCTGGGGTTTACTAACACTTTATGATTTTTAGATTGGAATTAAATTTGTCCAACCTCGAATCAGAGAATCAAGTTCTACGACAGCAGGCTTTGGATGCATCAACAAATGAGGATCACTCTGAAGAATTAAAAATGTAAGACTCAGTCACATAATTAAACCTGAAAAATTAATCTATTTCACCCTCTCTGCGTTGTTCCCATAAAAAATTAGCTAATGGAGAAAATCCATGATGAGATGCAACAAAGTCCGGCTGATAGTACCATTGATGAGTGACAAAAGAGATGTTTACATGTGTGTGTGAGTGTAGATTATTTAGCAGAGATACCCGTAAATCTAATTTGGTACTTGAAATTGATTCGGTTTTGTATGGCCAAGTTGAAATGGGTAAGCAACATGTCAATGTACCATGAAGTTTCTAAAAAATCCTGAAGCCCAAAGATTAAACTACTCATTCTCATACAAATCTGAAAGCTTTGTACCTTTTATCCAGACTCAAGAGTAAGATTGCAGAGCTGGAGTCAGAGAATGAATTGCTCCGCAAACAACCAGCAATTGTGGAACAGGTAGCGACTCCTGAAAGGATTCTGCCTCAAGTCAAGGTATGCTTCTCTAAAACTGTCGTTTTCCTTGGATAAAATCATCTTACAATTTTAATTAACCTTGTTTAATGATTCAGAGTTTTGAGAATGGACATCAAACAGAAGAAGAGCCTCAAATGACAAAGGTACAGCCACCTTCCTTAAACACACATTTCCAGAAGCAAATAGATACTGCCATAAATTAACCCTAGACCTAATGATAAATTTTGCATCCAGGAATCCGGGCCTCCCATCTCCCTCTTAACTACACAAAGACCCCTAACAGACAGGCAGCAGGTACCCAGCTGGATGCTGAATTCTTGCAGAACCCAGAAAATATTTCAAAAGAGTGTCTGTGCTTCAATTGTGTAATTGCTGAAAAGGAAATTCTATTATTTCTACTCTATGGACAGGAAAACCATGATGTACTTATCAAGTGTCTTACAGAAGATAAGCGGTTTGATGAGACCAGACCTGTTGCCGCCTGTGTTGTGTATAAATCACTTCTTCAGTGGAGATCCTTCGAAGCAGAGAAGACAACTATATTTGATAGGATTATTCACACAATTCGATCATCAATAGAGGTGGAATCCTTAACCAATGGAACTGCAATAACCAGATATAAGGAAATTAAAATACTATCAGTTTTGCATCATATACTTCGTAATGTTGTGATACTGATTTTCTATATTGTGCTATTGTAGAGTCAAGACAACATCACTGATCTAGCATATTGGCTATCGACAACTTCTACCCTTTTGTATCTGCTTCAAAATACTCTTAAAGCAAGCAATACAACCAAAATATCTTCACAACGTAACCGAACATCTCCTGCTACCTTATTTGGTAGAATGGCACTGGTAAGTGCTATCAAGTTAATTCTTTAGTAAATCTAATTCCATGACAAAATCATAATACTCGAGCATCCAATATCAGGGATTCCGTTCATCTTCAGTTGGCATGGGAATGTCAAGTGGGTACAGTGGAATGGTGGGAAATGGAAATGATCAATCAAAAGTGGAAGCTAAGTACCCAGCACTGCTGTTTAAGCAACATCTGACTGCATACGTTGAGAAAATATATGGGCTGATCAGAGACAGTGTTAAGAAAGAGATTGGTCCATTTTTGAATTTGTGCATCCAAGTAAGCATATTGGTTAAGAGTGAATTCACACAAAGTAAGAGTTGAGTCATTTAATGGCAATTTCATGTTTACTTAAATGAACAGGCTCCAAGATCCATAAGAGCTAGATCAATAAGAGGGTCATCCAAAAATATCCATTTGAGTATTGTTGCTAAACAGCAATCGTCAAATATACATTGGCAAAGCATTGTCAATAAGCTAGATCAGACCTTGGGTATAATGACAGAGAACCATGTAAGAATGAATCTTCTCTCCACTAGGTTTTCCAGACTTGAAGTATCAGTACAGAGACTGGGAAGGAAAGTATTTATCACCTAACCTTTTGAAATTTTCAGGTCCCTCCTGTATTCATAAGGAAAATCTTTAGTCAGGTTTTCTCATTCATAAATGTACAGCTTTTTAATAGGTAAGAAGATTTTTCATTTCTATTTTTTTTTATTTCATGTGTTTAACAATGCATTCTCATAATCTATGTTATACTCAATCCAAATGGTTGATCTGGCAGCTTATTGCTTCGTCGTGAGTGCTGCTCATTTAGCAATGGAGAGTATGTAAAGGCTGGTTTGCAGGAATTGGAACAGTGGTGTCTCAAAGCATCAGATCAGGTAAGCAAAAAGGCAATCAATGTATGATTAGCAATGCAGAAAAGAAAGAAAATTACTATAACATCTTGTTATTTATTTCACAGTTCGCAGGATCGTCATGGGATGAACTCCGGCACATAAGACAAGCTGTTGGGTTTCTGGTACACCTTTTAGAAAATCGAAAAGGCCTTTCTTTGTTTCTTGGACTTAGTTCCAGAATGGTGAATTTGATTTGAACTAATCAATGGATTGTTTTGATAATATATGCATGCAGGTTTCGCATCAAAAGGCTCAAAAATCTTCGGATGAGATCACAAATGAACTCTGCCCAGTAAGTAATCTAGTGTGTGCATAGTAAATAAAAATAACTTTAAAATATGGTATAATATAATTTGTTAATTATGTTTTTGATAGATGTTGAGCATTCCACAAATATATCGCATTGGAACTATGTTCTTGGATGACAAATATGGAACTCAGGGATTATCTTCAGATGTAAGCAAAGCACTCTCGTTTATTTGTTTAGTAGTCAGTCGGAAGTGGGCTTTGTTAAGAAAAATCAAAAATCCTTTTTGCAGGTGATTGGCAGAATGAGAACCCTAATGGCAGAAGATTCAATAAGCATGCCTAATAATACATTCTTACTTGATGTTGATTCAAGGTATGATAAGTACTAAGACCAGCAATGTTTTCTTTTCTTTTCTTATCACTGCTAATTTTCCACCAGCACTGCAAGAAGAAGAAAGAAGGAAAAGTAATAATGTAAATAACAATCAATTGGTTTGGTTTCAGCATACCTTTTTCAATGGAAGAGATATTCGGATCCTTGAGTGCAATCCACTTATCCAACATGGATCCTCCACCGCTACTCCGACAAAGATCTGATTTCCATTTTTTATTGCAGGAAACACAGACAGAAACAGCCTAAGCGTGCCTTTGAGTTCATTTTTTTCATTTATTAATTTATTTGTTTATATACAGTTTGTTTTGCTTTAAAGGGGTGAGTGAGGTGACTGAGTGATTTCTTCTGCAGAATGTCGTTATTCTTTTGTTTGTTTACCACATTCTCATCAATTTTTGACAAGTTAGTGTACATGGTTTTTTGTAATCACAATTGTTCCTGGACAAGGAAGAATTCTTGGCATCAAAGAAAAAGAAGATTGTGATTGTTTAGTTTTCAATGTTTATATATCTTCTTTGTTTCAGCTTGTAAGATAAAAACACCAGAAAATAATCAGCAGCCAACAAGAATCAAAGTTGCATGAATCAATTGTGACCATGTTAAGATGTGACAGAGACAGTGCAAATGTCTTCTGTTGTGATTTTCTTTGCATATTCTGCTTGAAGAGTTCGCAAATGAATTGGATAACCAGACCAACCACCACATTAAAAAATCAAAGCTCATTAGTCTTTAGTATCTTCTTGATTGGCTTCCTCTGCTTCCAATTCATTAGCATCAATACATAATTCATCACTTAAGGTGAACTTGGTTGCGTCATAATTCATCAACGTCGACCCATGATGAATTGATTGCAGGAAATTGAAATAAGCATACTTGATGTCAAACTGCATATCATAGCCTGCCACATATCTATGCGTTAGCATTCAACAATCGTGTGAAGTGTTTTTTTTAAATAAAAAAAAAAGTACTAGATTCTTACAGTAGTTTATGGCAATGGTGCGTCCATTGTCATCTGGACTCTGTCGAACATGATGAAACCACATACTTGGCCTGCATCAACTTCACAAAATTAGCCTCGATATTATAATTTGTTTATTATTCAGCAGAATAGTCCAGCCTTGCTGCATATCCGTCTAAAACTCACCAAAAACATTCACTTGTATGAACTGTATTTCAAAGTTAAATGCTTTTGAGCAGTGCTATCCATGCAAATCCACATACAAAGTAATGTGTGTGAAGCAAATCGAACAAGTAAATGCAAATCTTTCTTACAGGTAGAGAATCTCTCCAGCCTTGACAGTACAATGAAAGGGCTTCGGACCATTGAAATACAAAGGAAATTTGGACATCTCATTCTCCTTAGTCTCTGGAGGCGGGTAAGGATTCACGCTGCACCAAGGCACATATCTCTGCGGCTTCTCCAACTCCAATCTGAACTCTCCAGAGCCACTGGAATAAGAATATTGAGCAGCTGGATACTCTTGAATGTACATGCGATGAACGTCTGTAGGAGGAAGTAGCAAGAATTGCTTCTCCCCTGAAACAACAGCATACAGATTCTCGTAATGGTCCTTGTGGAATGACGTCTCAGATGAATGGTTTCCAATCCACAGATTCACCGCCTCCGGAAGGCAGCCTCCCAGTGCCTCAGTACCCCACGGGATGTGCGCATCACAGTCAGAAGCCAACACCGAGTATTCCTCCCGAAAACAGTCATTCTGCTGCTGCAGGTATCCCACCACATTTTTTGTTTCAGAATTCAGAACAAGATCTAGAGCGCAAGGGAAAGGAACATGCTCCACGTGAGCAGAGGCAAAGCATGTTTCTCCTTTTTTAGGGGTTTCTAGGGGAACAAGGGAATCAGCGCGCCCATCAGGGGTAAGGTGAAGGGAGACAATGGAATCAGAAAGGAAGGAAGAAAGGTAAGAAAGGTTAGGCCAGAGGCTGAGAGCAGGCCAGTGGGAGATAGCATTGGAGATGATGCAAGGTTTGTTAGGGGATACATAGTCTCTTAGGAATTCGAGTGGGGTTGGAGCCGAGTCTAGCCGTTGTATTCTGTTTCCTAGGCTTAGCTCCCTCACATCCCCCCACGGCCCTTCTAGTAATCTTACTTGCTCCTCCATCATTCCACTTTTCTTGAGCTTCTGTATTTCTTATTATGTTCTGCCTTTCAACAGTCTTTATTATGCATGTCACTCGCACATGACAGTTATTGTCACACCCAAAAATAGAGCAAGTTTCTGGCACATAGAACAAGGTGTACGTAAAGATCACATTGGCTGCACTAAGCCTTAAACCTGGACAGATACAAAAAATTGTCCAAATAAACTCCTTGTTCACACTAACAAAATGAACATCTAAACAATTCCTTATTACAGAAACTAAAGAGTAAGACTTAATAACAAAAGGTCTCACGACGAGGAAATGCCGGGGGTAACAGTTAGGAATATGTACAGCTGCTGCTCCTAAGTAAGAAGACTTGTTCTGCCAAATACTATTAACCTGATAAAAGATATTGCAGAAAGGAATGGGTTTCCATGACTTGGTGAATAGCAAATACAATGTTTCGGATCACAGAAGCAACGTACTCCAAATCACGTCACAGTCACATATAATCAAATCCATGGGTTCTTTACATAATCTCCAGGATATCACAAACACATTAATTAAGTTAATCGATCTTTAAACCTCACGTAATCTCCAAGCTGCAAATCGGATATTAAACATGTTAAGGCAAACTGAAGAGCATAGACTTGTACTCAACTACAACTTGTTTTTTTGCCGAAATTTCATTAAATTTCAATGCAAAACAAAACTTGATATCAAGCTATCCTACAAAACAAAAATTTATACCATAACTTTGCGTGCCCATCCATCTTAAAATTAAAACAGAAGAAAAAAATACACCTACAGTTATTATTAGCTTAAAACAAACTCTTATTAGGTTAACTAATGATAAAGAAAAGAATTAGAAGTAGTATGGCTGTAGTACGAGCCAGAAGCAGCTTGAACAAAGGGAAACAAAGCTTGCTTTTGCGTTATTGTACTGGGTTTTTGCTTCAGAAGCCAGACAAATAAAGAAAAGCTCTTTCCTAATTGCTGCTCTGCTGCCAACTATGAATGATAATTAAGTCGGGGTTTTTGAGAAACAGAGAGGTGCAGACTTCGCGGTACAGGAGAAACTTGAGAGAAAGACCTGCTTCTCTTCTGCTTCTCTTCTGCTTCCTAAACGAATACTAGAGAAGAAAGACACAAGTCGCTGCTGTTAAAGCGCCAAGGGCTTTTAGGTTTAACAATGGGCTCGGCCCTTCCAATGTCAAAGAAAATATTATATGATTTATATATCAAGTTGACAGCCTAATTAACAAATTGATCACCTTCCCTGCCCTGCTCTACCCTCCTCTCCTAACAAGCAGCGGCACTTGGCAGCAAAAAATCTAGTCCTGGACATGCCAGGCACCACACATTTTCATAACACACAAATGCAGGCCTCTGTAGCTGCAAATTCTCAAGTCTGAATGAATGGTTCATGTGTTGGGGGAAACATAGAAAGAAAGAAAAAATACTTTGAAGAACAATATCAAGAGAAGCAGATTCACAGCTCTCCAATACCAAATACACCCCCCCCTCCTCCCCCCCGTAAAAACCAGAAACCCCCCCCCCCTCTCCCCCGTATATCTGTTTAACAAGATTGAAGTTTTTCTCAGTATTCATTTTACATGGTCGACTGTTAGAAAAGGCTAAAAACACCCAGGGGTGTTGTTTTTAGGCATCAAAAGGAACCAAAAACCAGTCAACAATATTTCTGTTTATATTTGACTAGCAAAAACTCTAAGCTAGTGTTACTAATTCATGCCATACATTGACTTGATCATATGATCATTTTCTGTGAGTGAGAGAACCAGGTTCAAAACCCAGGATCCCCCACCCCCAAATCCTAAAGATATTTTTTAAAAGAATCTCTCGATGATGATATTCCACAACACAATAGTTGGTTTCAAATGTTTTCTTCAAATCGCCGGAGCTTCCTCGACTAGAGAATGTTTTTCAAGGATTGCCAGAGTCTCTTCCTTAGCGCTGAAAAAACAAGAAAAAAGTAGCATAGTTACGACAGCATCACCAAAAAAATAAAGGAAGATGAAAGTAAAAGGACCATCTGCATCCACATTACAAGACTTCATGATCGAAGGGGATAAACAAAGTTCGACAGGAGAATTTCTTTTTTAGATAATTCTAGTTTGGTGTCTGCAGTCACTGCCAACATGCACACCCAGAAAAGTATGAAAGAAATTTTCTATGAGCAATATTTCAATATGGATTCAATTAAATTCTTCATAAATCCAAATCTAGCTCAGACAATGGTCTATGATCAACTCAGTTGTCGTATAAAAATCCACAAATCAAAACTGATAGATGCAAATTGCTGGTTTCATGTTTCTTTACAGCAAAAAATGAGCCATCTATGCGACTGAAATATATGCCAATATTGAGATTGTAAGTCCAGGGAAAATGTCTTAAGGGTTCATCTGATTTTATAAATCATCTCAATTCCAAGGTTTAGTGTACCTTCACAGCATTGCAACTATCAACGTCGCACATAATGGCAATTTTCTTTGAAATTTTGACCTGAACAGCTTATAACAATCTATGATCTCTCTTATATTTTTTATTCATTTACACGATGAAAGTTAATTGAAATTTACCTTCCAGGTCTAAGAATCTTGTACTTTCCTGGCCTGGTGAGGTCCACAATTGTTGATCCTGCACGATTGGATGGAAGTACACCACCGTCATAAACATATGCACAACGGTCCCAGAGGTTCTCAAAATCCTTGATGCAGAGGCTACTGGGCTGCCCACTAAGGTTTGCGCTTGTGAGGGCAACGGCCTTTCCCAAACCACGAGCAACTACCCTGATGAAGTTACAATCTGGTACACGGACTCCCACACTATCCAATCCTGGGTTCAAGGATTTCTCAAGTGCGCTCGACTCCCCTGGAAAATACCCAGTCATATACTTCTAAAGCATGAAGACTTGAGACACTAAAAGTTACATACCAAGAATTTATAACATAGATACAAGGATCTAGGATAACAAGATCATCAGTTTGCATGATTATTTAGTTAGTTATGAAACAAAACCTAATCCTAAAATACAACAATTTTTTTTCCTGTTACACATGTAAGAAGAAATGACTACAGACCTCGCCTCAATATAACAGTAACAGGCCCCGGAAGTAGAGAATCAAGTAAGCCATGAGGCAGATTTTCAGTGACCGCGAAGTGTTGTATTTGTGACACATCCCCAACACAGATTGCAAGAGGACTTGTATGGTTACGTCCTTTCATTTCATAAATCCTATTGACTGCTTCCAAAGAACTGCCATAAGAGAAAACAGCAGATTATCAAATATATGGTGATTTCAGACTTGCCCAAATATTGTGAAACGTGCAAAGCGAAGGAGACCATGAAAAATTTACAATGATATCCTTACATGTTAGCATCATCACTCCCTTTAAAACTGGGAAAGAAGTGCACTCAAAAGTAACAGAAAGAAAAACTGCAATAGATGCCTTGCTTAAGAGTGATCTAGAATATGATACCAAGCTCCATCAGAGTTCAATAAGAGGCATCTATTGACAGGAAAATCTAGGTTCAGTAATTGCCGACAGCGCGACCATTTTATCTTATTAAACAATCAAACACGACACTGGGCACAACCATGAGAGCAATAAAGGGAAGGCAAACTTATAAAGGCCCGATTTAAAAAATCTGCAGAAGCAATTAGCTACAAACCCATCAACTATTTCTTAGCAAATTCTCCATCCTTCTCAAAATCTTCTTTACTTTCTAGATTATTTGTTTGTTTTTTTTAGAATAGCATGCCCAGATTCCCTTCTTTCATGCTGTCATTTTTTTTGAAGTTCAATTCTTCGGGTCCAGTGCACAATGAAACAGGAAAAAGAAAATAACACTTAAATTTTCTTGGACATTTCACTATCAAGAAATCATAATTTAGAGGAATTAAACACAAATAGTAAAACGAAATGAATCAAAATTTCCATACCAAGCATCACAAGCAAATCCATACAGTGTATCCGTGGGTACTGCAATCACCTTCCCAGCTTTGAGAGCTTCAATTGCTTCTTGGGCATAAACTTCCGTGGCAGGCCGAACCACCTCCAACTTATTTTGAACATCAACATGGCAATTCTCCATGCTCGAACTCATTTTCTTTGAAAACCCCAGCCCCAGCCCCAGCCCTAAATGCCTTTTATGTGTTAGAAATGGCACAAACCCCAACTTTGGGACACCTAGATATAAAGAGAAAATCAGTAGAAAAGGGAGTTTCTTAAGTGAAATTGATAAATAAATGGCTCAGATAGATAAGCGATGCTTCTGAACGTGGTGTGGCGTTAACAAAAAGCAATAGTTCAACCTTTACTTATGCTTCATTTTCTTAGCAACTAATAAAACAGTTATATAGTAACTTACAGATCCTTTATAGACAAAAGAAAAGAAGAAGCATCCATGTGTGTGTGTGTGTTTGTGTGTGTGTTTGTGTGTGTGTGTGTGTGTGGAGAGAAAAGGAAGGAGGGGGACTGACGATTTTGTTTATAGAGCACCTCGGAGGAGGGGAAGACCAGCTGTGGCAATCTGACTGCAATTCTTTCAGGAATGTTCATGCCAATCCACTTTTTCAAATAAAGTCTGCAAGTTTCCTTCTCTTAACACTAACTAGCTTTCCTAAAGCCAATACACATAGTTGTCTGCTTTATACCTCAAAAGCAACAAGAGGTCAATTTAGCACAAAAAATATTTGGGATTATTTGAATATCACAACACAAAATCATTAAAATGGTAAGATAATAGTAATAAAAGAAACATTATTTACAAGAGGAAAAAATAAGGACCACGAGTAGGTGAAGGGAAAAAAATATGTCCACAGCCACAAGTGGGCAATGAGGGACGTATCCAGCAAGATTGTTTGTTTATACCTACGCAGCTTTTTAAAATTTAAACCGTGATTGAAATGAAAATTAAAAAAAAAAAAAAAAAACTATTGTTTTTTTATTCTAATTAAAGTATTAACTACAACATTACGACCTTGAAATTACCGGTATTCAATAAAATTCATGTGAGTGATGCCAAGGAAACATGGAGCACAGACAATGTTCATGAATCCAAAATATAAACTCCATTCCTCCCCGTCAAGTTATTCATTCAAGAAAATCTAGAAATGAAAATAAAAGAAGGCTAAACTGGGATTCTTACAAAACACCATTAGCCAACAACCCTCCTACTCAAGTTATTCATTCAAGCAAACAGTCATGCAAGCCAATAATTTCACATAAATGAAATGATAATAATAAATTTTACCTGCCTTTAGACCACCGACTGGAACGATAAGGGCTTGAGATGCAAGATCAAATCGATCCCTCCCTCCAACTTCCCAAGACTAAACCCTATTACTCAAAAGTCAAAAGTCAAAACCCCTTCAAGACTCTGTCTTTCTCTCCCGAAGTATACGGCGCAGGTTGGGTCGGGTTTTCATTTCTCACCAGTTTAGAAAGCCCAGGAAACAATATGAGCCCATTGTTCATAAAGATCGACTAGCAGTGCTGGTCTGTGGATCCTTTTAAAATGCAAGACAAGGAAGATCTGGATTCAATGAGTTTCCCTGGGAGTGGATATGAGGTGCTTTAGTTTTTCAAAGAGGAGGAAGGCAAGGCAACTGTATCCTTTATTGATCCTGATGAAAAACCCGCTTCTGGGTTTGGTGTGTCTGGATATCATAGCCCCAGATCCTCTGAAGTTTATGGTATTGTAGCCTCCATTACAGCCGTTGCAGCTACTTTCATTTTCTTGGATTCATCATTTTCAGCCTCCTTTTTAATTGCAACCAGTGGCCATATGGCATTGCTTTAGCTGCTACTCTTTTGCATTGAGAAAATCAGAAGATGAGTAAGCCTAGTTGTAAGTTGGATTCTGCTTTTTACTGGGGGGATTGGTTGTGCCAACTTATGCCATGGAGTACTTACTGACAGCAGTGTTAGCTCTGCTATTTTACGTTGGTCTCAACTCCATGTTCTCTCCTCCCTCAACTTCCTTAGAATACAATTTTTGGTAAGCCAAAAATGTTATATGATGTTGTGCTCTGTATGTTCTTTCTCCAGATGAGTTCAGTAGGGAACCTTCAACTTGCATTCCTTCGAGGGAAGGGGATGAGCTGCCTATTGAACCCATATTTGCTTTTGGCATCAATAAAATCAACGATTCATTATTATTACTATTATTATTATTATTATATTTGCTGATGGAGAATGACAGATACACCCATGGAAATGGCTCTTCTGCCAAATTGGCAGCTTGGAAGGAATTTGTTATGAAGCTTAAAAGTTGCTGCTATCATGTGCAACTTCATGTATTTGGATTTGAACATAAAATTATGATTTTCTACTCCTGTCTTGAAATGACCTCGACTAGCAAGAACAAGGACACTAGATGTTGAAACTCAAAGGCGATGGACTGACTTCCACTCGTGCAGATATTTGAACTTCAATCTTGACGGCTTTCAAAACCTCACAAATTAAGGTCTCTTTAAAGCTGGTTCTGGTCGCGGATACCATGAGTGAGCCGTTGAACATTATGATATTCAAGAGTCGCGTTCACTTGCGTCCGAGGATAGGAATGTTGAATATTTGATATATACACCTCTACCCACCCCGGGTTCATTCAGGGCAACTTCTAGGTAACTTATTAGGTGAGTTAACTGAATTAATCTGATTTTTTTATTTTATTAAAAAAGTAAAGTGATGTAATGTTAAGAAAAAAATAATGGGTTTAGATTAGATTTTTCCCAGATGATTAGGTAACAAAAATCATTCACGGGTTTTTAATCGAATAATATCAAATCAATTCTTTCCTTATTACCTTTATTAAAACTAGGCATGTCATAAATCCCATATCAAGGATTAAAGTAGTATTTAGGGCCTACTTGTTTCTATATTTTAAAAGTATTTAGAAAAGATTTTAAAAAATTTTATTTTTTAAATTATTTTAATTTTTTTTAGTATTAAAATTAATATGTTTTTAAAAATATTTTATGTTTTATTTATTTTAATACGAAAAATTATTTGAAAAATAATCAAACTCTCAAACAAGCTCTTAATA
>NW_011502299.1:0-8476 GCF_000495115.2 Populus euphratica
CTTGTCTCTGGAACAATATTCCCCTTCGAGCGTATCAACCATGCTCGATCCGGAATGATTCATCAAGCCTCACATTAAGGCTTATAACACCCCCTCAAACGGATATTTCAAGTGCGACAATCATTATCTGAGTATCTTAATATGATCACAAGCTCACCACTCTTTCAATAGTCTACTCATCCAAGAGTTGCGCCTGCCCTCTGTTCCACCCTAGGAACCACGCCTTACTTCTCCATGAGTCTCCTACTCTTAGTCTCAAGAGTCCAAGTAGCTTTTCACCTTTAACCATAGGGGCAGCCCATTAAAGGTTGATCCATATATGTCTTGATACTCTGAGTATTACAATGCCTTCACCGAGCTCACCACTTTGACAAGAGTCAACTTGTTCCCGGAACCTGCGCATGCCCTCTGCTCTTTCATAGCAGCCGCGTCTTAATGCTCCACAAGTCATCCATTTATTGTTCAAGGCAAATGTCTTTTAGCTCATTAATCTTTAGCATGGGGGCAATATCCATGAAAGTCAATCTTGCATTTGTCTCCATACTCATCATAGCCACTTCATTGGCTATACACTTGTCTACTTATATCCAGCCATCACATTGGCTCTAGGGCGTTCTGAAATTGGACTCCTATCATGGCCCTCACACCTTCTTTTGAGGTGTCTCCTCCTGTCATTATGAGACAATTTGAACTTGGACTCATATCACGGTCCTCACACCTTCTCCTAAGGTGTCTTCACCTGTCGTCATGAGACGGTCTAAACTTGGACTTATATAACGGTCCTCACACCTTCTCCTGAGGTGTCTCTCCCTGTCTTCATGAGACGGTTTGAACTTAGACTCATATCACGGTCCTCACACCTTCTCTTAAGGTGTCTTCGCTTGTTGTCATGAGACGGTCTAAACTTGGACTTATATAACGGTCCTCACACCTTCTCCTAAGGTGTCTTCGCCTGTCGTCATGAGACGGTCTAAACTTGGACTTATATAACGGTCCTCACACCTTCTCCTGAGGTGTCTCTCCCTGTCTTCATGAGACGGTCTGAAATTGGACTCATATCATGGTCCTCACACCTTCTCCTGAGGTGTCTCCACTCATCGTCATGCGGCGGTTTATACTTGGGTTCCTTTCATGGCCCACACACCTTCTGTCTGAGGTGTCTTTGTTCGTCATAAAACAGTCACATCCTCCTTCATCGGGGATGTCTCCAGTGACTAAGATTCTCTATCACCATATGGACTTGGGAGAGCTCATTGCCACTGATCACATAGAAAGAGAAAGTTGCGGTATACTCCTCGCAATCCTCCACCTCGATTTCTATGTTTGGAGCTTCTATGTCTTTCATCATTACACTTGACAGCTCCACCTACACCAACTCTCTTTGGTGTCTTCGCCTTTCATCATAGGCGGTCGCCTTTTATCATAGACGTTTGCACCCCCTCAATTAGGTGCATTTACAACAGCTCATCTTTCCATCCTTGCATGCATTGGAAAGGTCCTCGCTTGTTGTCTTTATCAAGAGCACAAGAGACTTCCTATTGTACAACCTTCACACAGTCTCTACTTTAAGCTTCATCTAGGAACACTTATTCTTCTTGCACCTGCTGTCTCATTACAGTACCTCGTTGGATCCTTCAGGTACTCCTGCACAATCTCCGTGTGTCCTCGTGCATTTTCTGTTCTCCAGATTTCTCCCTATTCCTTGCTTATGTTTGACAGCAGCTCATCCTGTCACAACATCTATCCAAGTCAAAATAGGGTGCCAATCTTTATCCCTTTGCTGTATTTCTCTTCCATTATTAGGGTCTTCATCAATTCTCCCCTCGAGAAATTACAGTCACCGAATCTAACTTCCTTGGAGAAATCACCACTCCATCAGATCCTTGATCATACGGAACCCAACTGTTCCTTTGTGCCGTCATCCTGCTAGTCTTCAACAGTTTCATAACAAACTGTCACATATACAAAAATAGTACCGTATGGATAATCCTTCCACTAAGCAAGTTCCCAGGAAAGATTGGAGGGGTCACACCAGTCCCGCTTAAAACCCAATCTCTTAGACAGAACTTCTTAGGCCATATCTATCCATCGTACTGTCTTTTTGTATATACAACCATTTGCTAGCTTTGTCGCGGCTTTCCTTTACAAGTGATCTGGGGTATCCTGGTTTTATACCTGATTTCTCAACATCCGACGAGACTACTAGTGCTCAGATTCGTCAAGATTGGTCTTCATCAAATTTCACTCTCCACCTCAAATTGTCCACATGATCGGGTGTTTAGAGTGTCCCAATTTTGCCTTCCCTCAAGACAATTAAAATTCCCCACATAACACTTCAACACATGTAATTGGACAAACATGTGTGATTTCTTCTTCTTCAGCTCCATCGACCACCATGATAACCATCAGATGCCTTCTCATCGGGCAATCTCTCTTTAATAATTCATCACTACCATTTCTGATCTCAATCTCAATGATCGGACCATACCATTGCATCCGGAATGATCAAATTAGCTGGAAACAAGTCTGAAATCGTCCAAATCGCACTTCAGACGGCTAAGATTTGATCAAAACAATTCTGGCCTGATAAACGACCCAGATTCAATCTCAGAACCGGTTGCACGTAGACTCCACCACACAAAATCCTGTCCCTCGGCTCGCGGCTCGGCTCACTCTCGGCTCGGCTCGTGGCTGGTGACGTGGCAGTGGGTCCCACAATGCTGACGTGGCAGTTTGACTGGTCAGAGTGCTGATATGTCAGGTGACGTGCCTGATGACTGTGCAGAACTGCTGACGTGGTTGATGACGTGGATAGTCACCCCGCCGGCGCGTGCGACGGTTTCCGACGTCCGATTTCGACGCGGTTTTCACCAGTGGCTTCGTCTCTTCCTCCTCTACACAGTGGTATGGTCAAAACATAATTTTGACAACTTTCATTTTTGAGCAAAATCAAACACCACTTTAAACCAAAAGCTCTGATACCAATTGTTGGGAATTCCGACCGGTGATGTACTGATATTTGCTCATAGGAGGAGAAGCGCACTGAGACACAATATTTTACGTGGTTCGGCAAACCACCCACATCCACGGGTTTTGTTTAAAAATATATTAAAATAATATTTTTTATTTTTAAAAAAATTATTTCTAATATTAATATATTAAAATAATATAAAAAAATATTAATTTAAAATAAAAAATAAAAAATTTAATTTAAAAAAATATTTTCAAATAAATAATAATAATAAAATAGCAAAACCAGCCCGGGCTAGAGGTTTGAGTTCCACTGTCCTTCAATGCTTGTTTAACATTACAGTTACATTAAATTAAATTAAAAAAAAAACTTTAAGCCATCAAACCCTCTCTATGGGAATTGATTTTCTTATCTTCGATTGAATTTTTTTGTGGTTAAATTAATCAACAATTTCTTATATTTTGTTTTATGGAGAAAAAATAAACTAAAATGAGGAATTAAGTGTAGAACATGGAGGACATGTTCATTTCAACCCATTTGTTTTTTCTTTGATTACCTTTTCAGTCCCTTTTGTTTTTATAATTTAATTTTAGGTCCATAACTTCATTATGTTTATTTTTTGATCCCTAGTTTGAGAGAGAGAACTTCTGGAAAACAGGTTAAGAGAGACAAAGTTGTCTCCTGGGACTGTTTACAATAACAAAAAAGAGTTAATATTAATATCAATAAGTTCCATTTAATCATAGAGATATGGTTCGGTTTTTTTTTAATTAATTGATTTTTATTTTTCTAGGTGACTTGGGGGTGTTTTCTGGTTGTTAGATCAATGGTTTAAAGAGATTTTTATGGAGATTATTAGGTGTTTTCTAAATGAAAATGGGTTTAAACGATATTTCAGCACAAAATCCACAGCCCTCGATTTTAATATTATCATAATGTTATTTTCTAAACCAAATACCAAGTTGATGATTTGAGAGGTACTGGTAAACCAATATATATGATCTTTTTCGTAGGAAACCACCAGGGTTTTTTTTATTTATTTAAGTAGTGATATATATATATATATCAGTCTACTTAAAAAAAAAAACACTTGTGACTATTGGACGGAAAAACATCTCGAGTAACCTGATCTTTAGTAGCAGCGATGATTCTTGGAAGAGAGGTCAACTTGCCCTTCCTTAAATCACAAGTTCTCTGATTAAAGCTAAAATATTTTCTTTGTTTTCGCACATTAGAGGGTTGCTGTCACCTTTTCTTTTCTCTGAATATGATTAATTTATAGGGTACAACAAGAAGTAGACATGCTACTTTTTTTTTAATCCCCCAAATTGCAAGTCGCTCTCTTGCACGGATTAATTAGGCCTCCTTGCTCCTTGTTTTTTGCACGCTCGAGGGTTGCTGCCACCTTCTCTTTTCCCTGAATATGATTAATCCTGCTTAATACGTAAGGAATCCCGCTTGTTTATAGGATACAACAAGAAGTAGACATGCTACTCTTGTTATAGTCCTCCAAATTGCAGGTCGCTCTCCTGAGTAATTTAATTTGGTCTCCTTGTAAACTCAGAATGCATGGCATGATATATACATCCTTCACTCGGTCATCGAAACATTAACAGGCACATATTCTATCAGACTTCACAAGATTTAACATGGCAGGTTTGTTTGACAATCAGGCAGCTATATATGTGGATGTAAGGCCACGATATCCAAGCGAATGGTTCTCAATGTTGGCTTCTCTCACCCCTGACCACTCTTTAGCTTGGGATGTTGGCACTGGCAATGGTCAGGCGGCTGTCGGTGTAAGTTCTCTGTCTCTCACTCTCTTGAGCTACAGCTAAATAAATTGAGAGACGAACAATCGTAGCTATCATTTTTAAGATTTTTATACTGACATCTGATCGTAGACAAGACCAGACATAGGATATTTCTTAAGATGCTCAAATTCTCTACTCTTGACAGACCTAATTAGTTTGATGATGATTTGGCGTGAATCAGCATGCACTTGTGTTTGACATTACATTGTAGTGCAAGTTTTTCTATTTAATTAGTAAGAGATGGTTTTCATTTTCAGGTCGCTGAACACTACAAGCAAGTGATAGCAACTGACATAAGTGAGGAGCAATTAAAGCATGCCATACCACATCCCCAAGTTCATTACTTGCATACCCCGTTAATGATATCTGATGATGAATTAGTTCATTTACTAGGAGGTGAGAATTCGGTTGATCTCATTACTGTGGCTTCAGCTGTGCATTGGTTTGATCTAGAAAAGTTCTATCCAATCGTCAAGCGCGTTCTTAGAAAGCCAGGAGGCATATTTGCTGTTTGGTGCTACTCCGGATTCAAGTTTAGCCCAGAAATTGATGTTCTCTTAGCGGTCCACTTTGAGAGAACCTTTCCTTTTCAAAACCCTAATTTCAAGCACGCATTAGAGTGTTACAAGACGCTTCCATTTCCTTTTGAAAGTGTAGGTGTTGGGTGTGAGGGTCAGCCGCTGGAATTGGATATGGAAAAGAAGATGTCGTTTCAAGGACTCTTGAAGTTTTTCAGGTCATTGTCAGCATTCAATACAGCCAAGGGACAAGGTGTAGATTTATTGTCTGACGAGGTTGTTCAGGAACTTGAGAGTGCATGGGGTGGGCCTGAAGTGGTTAGAACTGTTATCTATAAGACATATATGCTTGCAGGGAAAGTTAAGCTCTAATTAATTAGTGAAAATGATGAATACAGTAATGTTACTCTCTTTAGAGGTTTGAAGTTCGAGCTTCATTGTACTTCAATTCTTGTTTAACATAAAATAATAGAATAACAATGTTTGTATTAATTAGTACTTCGCATCACTGTTTTGGATTGTTCTTTACTTCAAAACTAACGAGTTTTGAATTGTTCTTACAGTTTCACTCCTTCAATATGTATCATCGATCATTCGTAGAAGATAAGAACATACATGTTTTGTTTGAGAAGCAGGCAGCAATATATTTGGATGCTAGCTAGACCAGGTCATCCAAATGAATGAATGTTGGGTTTGCATTTTTGTTCTTCAAATTTTATCTTTACTTTAGATTTGTTAATCAAACAATATTAAATTTATTAATCAAATATAATTAAATATTAAAAATATTTTTTTAATAATAAATATATTTTATATAAATAAAATAAATATTACATATTGCATGTAATCAACTGATTTGCTAGAGCATATTCATTAAAGATAAATGCATGATAGCTCTCTTGTCTCCCTCTTTGAACTTTTCTTTCTTTATTTTTTTTTTTAGATTAATGTGGGTGTTCGGGCCAGCTTACGCGCATCATGACTAATCTCACGGGTCCTGAAGTTAACGACCATGTAAGCCTCCAGTGGTTATCATACGAGCAACCAAGAACTCGAACCTGAAACCACAGAGAGAGCAAACCCCTTAATCCCAAGTTCTTACCACTTGGCCACCTAAATGATTACTTTTCTTTCTTTATTGTTTTCACTTTAGATGGTAAGGACGCACTCAAGCTCATAAATATCTATTTCCATATGTGCAAGGGTGAATATCACCAGATTAAGACTTCATTGATAATTAAAACTTAAGCTCTCATTCATTGTTTGCATCGTGATGGAAGAATTAGAAATAAATCTACACGAAGCCATTTGATGTTCTTAAAATTTCCATCGTGTACCATTTGTCAGAAATTATTGGTGTGTCCCAAGAGGCTCTTGCACTAATGTATTTCATTCAAACGTTTGCTTACGCGGAGAAAAATTGTTAACGCCTGGTCGATGAGCTTTATGAACAAGAGATGGCACCATTATAAGTGAACAGCATTTAAAACATACTACGCAACATCCTAGAGTCCTACTCTTGATGATGAGCTAGTGAACTTAATTAATAGGTGGTGAAGGTCCTATTTCTTTGATCACAGTAGCTGAAGCTGTGAATTCGTTTTACTTGCCGAAGTTCTACTTAGCCGTTACTCGACTTATAGAAGTACAAGGAGGTATAATTGCAGTACTTTAGGGCTGCAATGACGTGAAGGTAAGGCCTACATTTGATTTAGTCATGGTGTGTTTGGTGTTGTGGTATCTTTCATGGTCGTAATTTGAAAATTTAAGCTTAAGAAAAGCTACAGATTGTTAAAAAAGTTTAACCAAGATTTCAAGAGATAGTTTGTAGTGAGACTTGTGCAAAACTATGATGTATGTTGATTAACTAAATACTTTCAAATATATGATTGGAGCAAAACACCGGCTACACCGCACTATAAAAACAAACGGATCCAAGGTCTAAAGGCGTGCTGGAAAGTTCAGGCCGTGACTTCTCTTTTCCTTTGTTAGGCCATGAGCTTGTGAACCTCCGTAGAGTACAGAGGGTATCCAAGCAAACAGCTTGGAAGAAGGAGGAATAGACAATTACGAAACAAGCAGATGGTTAGGCCATAAAATGTGAAACATCCACAAATTTAGACCATCAGACTGATTTGCTTCTTCTCATAGAATCTGACCAAGCTGCAATCCTCAGGTTCCAGGACCGCGCTGCTACCAATTGCTGCATGTACGAGAGAGAGATAGAGAGACTTCATTAATTGTTCCCAAGGGTTTCCTTGGGCAATCCGTAAACTATGACAGCCCAAAGCTGTCTTGTGCCTCGGAATTATTCCTAGCTGCACTCTGCCTTTTCCACAGAATGGAAAAGAAAGATTCTGTGCTCTGTTAGACATCGATACGCCTCAGAGATAGAGTTACATGGCTTTTTCTGCTGTAATTCTACCCAAGTAAATAAGATTTTGATGACCACTAACAATTCCCGTACATTTAATGGTGCATTAATGTTACCAATATGTAACAAAAAAGGGGGGTTGCATTTTATGAGAACTTTGCATCTGCTAGGAGCATTCAGCATCGTTTAGTCACTGATAGCCTTCCTCGTGTAACACAAGTACTGTTCCCATGTTTATGTGCTATGAGCATGTTCTTGAAGGTACGTCGCTTCTGATTTGATTTGTGTGTTTGTATTTAAATGGTAGCTTCCAGCTTGGGCTGGAAAGTATCATGGGCAATAACTGGCTACATGATTTCTTTGATCTATGATCCTTATGGGTGTTGCAGCAAATTAATATGATACCATTGTTAGAAATTAATATCCAACCTAGCTCGTAATGTTCATAGCCTGGGTGAAGGAATCATGCCATGGTGATGCTGTCTAATTTCCAAAGTTTATAATCTGGAAAAACGGTGCCATTTGTTTCGTTGATGATGATCAATCTCTTCCCCTTTCTTTTGGTTGCATCTGGTTGAAGGAATTGTATTATCATGGTCAATCATGGTATCGACAAAAGTTCACTAGGAAGACAGTTGTTGCTTGCTCTCCTGGTCAATATCGCTACTCTCTTCTCTTCCTTTGCCCTTGTTTTTCTTCGTGTCAAGAACACTGGTTTCCCTCGGAGTTTTCATTAAATATTTACTTGTCTTATATTTGACAGATCATAGAGGAAATGGAGGCGCGTTTTGGAATGCCG
>NW_011502299.1:8486-22458 GCF_000495115.2 Populus euphratica
GTTTTGGAATGCCGATCGTTTAAGAACTAGTAGAATTGGTTGAAGAGGTGTTGCCACCTCCTCCAGGACCAAAAGCTGAAGGAGGGATAGATGACAACGAAGAAGAAGATGGTGACGGGGAAGAGAATGACGAGGAAAAAAAATGCTGCAGCTGAGGAAGAACCCGGAACAAATTGAGGCCAGATGCCCAGATGTACAGGATTGTCCTAGCAGAAACTAATCAAAATCTAATTTAGTTTAAATTTTTTTTTTTTAATATTTTCAAATTGTTTTTACGGCTACACAGAAACACCAGCAGAACACATGGTATCTTTTATAGCACATAGTTTTGTTGAATCCATTACCCACGGGTTCAACCAGTGGGTAATGGATTCAACAAACCCATTGCCGCACTCCGCATTTCCAGACACGCCCTCGATCAAAAACCCACGGCACACTGGAAGAAGCTGCCAAACCAAAACCAGTGGAAGGACGTGGGCATTGGTTCTATGTTTATTACCATTAGAAGAAGGTACAATCAATCAAGTCCACATTAAGCAGTAACATCCCTTGTTGATAGTGTCTTGATCAAAGCTGGTGGTGACAAGCCAACAAGTAAATATGTTTCTTTTTCCACTGAAAATCTTCTCTTTACTCGCGCTCTTCTCCTTCACTTTCCCACACACCTCCTCCTCCACCGCAGCCAGAGGCGACGGCGCTACCGTATGCATCATTGGCAGCGGAATTGGCGGTGCTTCAGTCGCCCACTTCCTCCGCCGGCACTCCACCAACCACCATCCAAAAATCCTAATCTTCGAAAGACACGCCATCGTCGGCGGTAGGATAGCCTCCGTGACAATCGGCGGCGACGCCTTCGAGGCCGGAGCTTCAATTCTCCACCCCAAAAACTACCACGCCTCGAACTATACTAATTTACTAAACTTGACGAGGAAGAGACCATCCAGTTCAGAGGGTTCCTTTTCATTGGGGATTTGGGATGGGAATGGGTTTGTTGTTAAAACCCTAAATCTGAAGTCAAAGTGGGGAATTGTGAACAAGATTGTGTCTTCTTTTAATGGGGTTTATTTGTTTATGAGATATGGCTTTTCACTTGTAAAAATGAATGGCTTTGTGGACGAGACAGTGAATAAGTTTTTGAAGTATTATGAAGGAGTGGAAACAAGGCCTGTTTTTGAGAGTGTTGAGGAGATGTTGAAGTGGGCTGGTTTGTTTAATCTTACAGGAAAGAGTTTGAAGGAGGAGCTGGTTGATGGTGTTAAATTGGCTCCTTTGTTGATTGAAGAATTGGTCACTGTAAGGATTTCCTTCTTCTTCTACTTTTTTCCCTCACTTCGGCCGATTGGCTTTGAATTCTTTTTGCAGTTTGTTTAGTTTAGTTTAGTTAGTGTGATTGGAAAAGGGATTGGCTTGTGTGTGTGATTTCCTCCTTCGCTTTCTTTTTATGCCAAGAAAAAAACACAACGTAAATGCCAATTCATGCATGAAGGAGATTAAATACAGTGAATTGGACTACTAGAAATTATTGGAACAGTAGTGATGAGATAAAGTGCTCGTATTTTGATGAACTTTTATCGAGTTTGTTTTTTGAATTGACTTCCCTTTTGTGTTCATAGTGACTGCCTTCACTTGTAGTTGTTGTGAGCCATGTGCTCAAACATACAGTGTTTTTTTTCCCTGTAGAATCACTATTCACAACCTCACATTTCAATGTTCACTGTCAAAGTTTCACTATGGAAACATTATTTATGCACTCACATTTCACGTTCAAACATCTATTCACTGTCAATTTTTTCCTTTTTTAGTCCCTGAAGTTTTTTATTATTTGCATTTCGGTCATTAGACTTTATTCCTTTTCAATTTCATTCTTTCAAGTTATGTTTTAGTAGGTAGTTAATATTTTTTCCTTATAAGTTTTATGGTAGAAGCACTGCTCACACACTCACGTTTCACTGTTCACACTTCTGTTCGTTGTCAATTTTCACCTTTTAGGTCCTTGAATTTTTCATTATTTACCTTTTAGTCATTAGACTTTATTCCTTGTATTGGCATGGTTTTATGTGCTGGCATCAGTTTATATTTACATACTCTTGCGTATCCAATATGTAATTAAGCATTCTAATGTTGAATTAAAAATCAATATTATAAAATAAAAGTTTAGGTTATGATTAAAGAAACTTGAAAAAAAGGACCAAAATTAACATAAAAAAGAAAAACAGAGCCTTTTGATTTTCATTGTCCAAAAGGAATGAAAAACTTCAAATTGGTCCTTGAACTTTCCAATTATTCATTTGTTGTTCCCTATAGTTTTAAGTTCTATCTTTTGCTTCTTATAAGGAAGATTAGCTCCCGCTTTAATCTATGATTAGAATTAACAACTCTTTTTCAATATATGGGTTCATATATTTTTCATTTGATTTTATAAAGTATCTTTCTGTTTCTCAATTGAAAAAAAATTTATGATATGAAAAACACATCCATAACATCATTGCTGGTTTCTCTTGTGCTAAAAATTAACTTGGAATCTTATTTGCAATGTGGTGCACGTGGGCTGGCTAATTTACCCTATTACCTGTGACATCAATTGCCATTTTGGCTTAGCCGATGTGGTTGCAATGGCAAAACCATAATTGGCAACAGCAATCTTACTAGATGTTTCCCCTTCCAATATAAAACCATTACCCAGTTATGATGCTACCAGTGAGTCTTAGGAGTAAGGATTGAGGATTGTACCTTTCCTTCAACATTTTTACATGAAGTGACTGCACTTGAGACTCAAACCTGCCACTCTTGTGGCTACTAGCCTAAGCTTCCTACTATTGCACAAAAAGCATGCTCCTATTGATTTGTCTTTTCTGGTTATGAATCTTTTGAAGTGAGGTTCAGGCCTTCTATGCTATTGATTTTCCTAATTTTTTTCATGCTATTGGTTCCTTGCTAATATGTTTTATCTATTTTGTGAAAATAAGCGTTATCTAATTTGTAAAAAAAAGGTTGTCCATGCTTTCATTTCATTATTTCTTTCTTCCTTTTACAACCATTCTCTCCTTTAAAAGAGAAAAATGGAGAGACCAGACAGATTATTTAGAGCAGCAATTTTCCTGAACCTCTAGTTTGCTAGTTGGAAGCACCATAAATATGCGAATGGAAATTAGAATCTCATATGCACAAGTACTGTGAAGATTTTGTGATGTCTTTAGATTCTGATGGGCTAAAATGTGAAATTGACTCATAATTGGGTAGTTTAACTGAGAGTTCTGAAGATTTATTGACAACTCAGAATTCTATGGAGTTTGCATGCAGGTCATTACACGAGTTAATTATGGTCAAGGTGTCAACATCAGTGGACTTGCGGGAGCAGTTTCGTTGGCAGGATCTGGTCGGGGTGTATGGGCTGTTGAGGGAGGGAACTGGCAGATAGCTGCTGGACTAATTAATAGTTCAGATGTTGAACTGTATCTCCATGAAGAAATTGATTCCATCTCTTATCTTGGAGAATATTATGAGCTCAACTCCACAAAAGGAAATACATACTCATGTGAAGTTGCAGTGGTTGCTATACCACTAGATGAATCGAGTATTCAATTTTCACCTCCAGTTTCAGTTCCTATGAGGCAGTTACAGCACACACATGCAACTTTTGTGAGGGGCCTCATAAATCCTGTAAGTATCATAGCGATCACAAATTTCACGCTCCTTTACGGCTTTCAGCTCATAAGTATATTCCTCCTCTACGGGTTGTTCTCTTGCCAGCCCTTCTTTCCTTCTATATGATAGTTTATACTTCATTCATTAAATTCTGGTGTTTGTCATGGACAAAGGTATATTTTGGCCTGAAAGCTGTTTCAGAAATTCCAGAACTGGTGGCCACTATAGAGGACCCTCGTCTTCCTTTCACAAGCATTTCAATCCTCAAGTGTTACAATGAGACAGATATGACATACAAAATATTCTCTCGTCAAGCAATGACTGATGCATTACTGGATAGCATCTTTAGGTACTACTTTCAATTTCCCTCAACTGTTTAATCCTTGTCAATTTCCCTGAACTGTTTAATCCTTTCAATGAAAAAAGAGGATCATAATAATTTCCTTAATGATTACTGCGAAGATTTTTATTGTGCTAATATTGTTTGTTATGCCACTGGCTAACCTATCACCGGTCATAATATGGTTGTCTGGTTTCACTTGTGAATTTTTTAAATAATTTTGGTGTGTGATCAAGACCCTTTTTCATGAGAACTGGAAATATTTAACAAAAATTGTGCGGATTTGCTGAATTAATATATACAGTCCATTCAAACTCACCCCCAAAATTAAATTTTGTATTTTGATGCAAAAAACTTGATCTGCTCTGTACTGATTGATGTTTATTGCCGCTACTGTTAGTGTGAGGAAGGAGACCGTTCGAATAAATTGGAGCGCATACCCTCATTACAAGGCTCCTGAAAAATTCGCACCCTTTATTTTGGATGGTAAGCATTTGTACTATGTGAACGCTTTTGAGAATGTAGCCAGCACCGTGGAGACAAGTGCTGTTGCAGCTGAAAATATAGCGCGACTCATCCTGTCAAGATTTTTTGGCAAGGATTCCTCTTGTCCATCAGCCATAAAGAGAACCTCCTGTTCCAGTGCAGAGGCGTTGCATTCAGATACGTGATTCGTATCCATGACACTGAGTAAAGGGGTTTTTCTTTTTCTTTTTCTTTTTTGTGAATGTAATCAAGACCAGTAGTTATGTGAACTTATATTATACAACAGAATTTCCTTGAAGCAATCAAAGCAGCTTCCTGAATGTATAAATAGACAAAGCAATAATACTGTGTACAAATTAATGATGAGTTATGTTATTTTTAGTAAATATTTTGTGTGATTTGCTTTATTCCAGGAAAATTGCGTTTTGATATGATTTGATAAATGAAGACAACGTGCAGATGGGAAGATGGCAGCCCTCTAGCTCACTAATTTTTATTTTCCCATAGATTTACAGATCTCAGCTCTCAAGTAAAAGAGTGATGCCTAGAGACCTGTACTCATCTCAAACTCGCGCTATAAAGAAATGGATTTAGGCTTTTCGCATAAGACAGGAAGATATTCTTAGGGGTTGGGTTAAACCTGAGCTACCAAAATCTTCCTCAGTCTCCCCTGCCAAGTAGCTAACCAACCAAACATGCAGAGGGGGTAGGCTGAAGATGGATTTCAAGCATGCGGCCTTGAAGCATCAAAATTTCTTCGCTGACACAAACTAGCGCAGCTGAAAGTCGGAAACAATTTTCGATATTTAGCTTGGATCCTGATGTGTTAAACGCTTGAGGCCATATGCTACAGGTCCATATTGTATTCATGTTCGCTTCTGCGATCATTCCTTTGAAGAGTTTATGTTGTGCACTAAATCTGTTTGCCCCTTGAAAGAACTTCGACTCAAACTGGAAGTCCCAATAATCTGATCAAAGAGAATAATTTACCTGAGAGAGCTATTTGAAAATGAAGTTTTTCTCTCTTGTTCCTCGTGGTTTATTTTGTTCCATCAGTCTCGAACAATATTGTACCAGCATTACAGCCATCATTTGCACCTTTTTTTAATTGCTGACACAGTATAATACTATGATGAGCTTATCCATGCGGCTGCACAATTGAAGCTATAAATAAAAAAAAAAAAAAAATGGTTGACCTGCCAATTTCAGATCAGCCATGCAAAAAATATATAAATATAAGGATTCAATATGAGGATTTTGAAAACTAAAAGCACTAGCTAATTAAGCATTTAGGGACTAAATAAAAATAGTTCACAAGCCACCAGCAAACAGTAAAATCCTAGCTAGAAACTTTGATACATTCGCTTCTTCCTTTGAGGGTGTCTTGAGCAAAGCTGGTGGTTAAAAAACATAGGAAAACAAGAAATGGTTATGTTGCCACTAAAAATTATCTTTTTACTCGCGATCTTCGGCGGCCTCACATTCCCACAAACCTCTTCCTCCGCCACCACCTCAGCCGGAGGCGACGATGCTACCGTATGCATCATCGGCAGCGGAATTGGCGGTTCTTCAGTCGCCCACTTCCTCCGCAAATACTCCACCAACCACCATCCGAAAATCCTAGTCTTCGAAAGACACGCCATCGTCGGCGGCCGGATGGCCACCGTGACAATCGGCGGCGACGCCTTCGAGGCCGGAGGTTCAATTCTCCACCCCAAAAACTACCACGCCTCGAACTATACTAATTTGCTAAATTTGACGGAGAAGAGACCATCCAGTTCAGAGAGTTCAATTTCATTGGGGATTTGGGATGGCAATGGGTTTGCTGTTAAAACCCTAAATGTGAATTCAAATTGGGGGATTGTGAACAAGATTGTGTCTTTTTTTAATGGGATTTATTTGTTTATGAGATATGGCTTTTCACTTGTAAAAATGGGAGGGTTTGTGGACGAGACAGTGAATAAGTTTTTGAAGTATTATGAAGGAGTAGAAACCAGGCCTGTGTTTGAGAGTGTTGAGGAGATGTTGAAGTGGGCTGGTTTGTTTAATCTTACAGGAAAGAGCTTGAAGGAGGAGCTGGTTGATGGTGTTAAATTGGCTCCTTTGCTGATTGAAGAATTGGTCACTGTAAGGATTTCCTTCTTCTTCTACTCCTTTTTTCCCTCACTTTGGCCAGTTGGCTTTGAATTCTTTTTGCAGTTTGTTAAGTTTAGTTTAGTTAGTGTGATTAGAAAAGGGATTGGCTTGTGTAGTTGTGTGTGATTTCCTCCTTTACTTTCTTTTTATGCAAAGACAAGAACACATAACGTAAATGCCAATTCATGCATAAAGAAGGAGATTAAAATACAGTGAATTGGACCACTAGAAATTATCGGAACAGTTGCGATAAGATCAAGTGCTCGTATTTTGATGATGTAGTTATCGAGTTTGTTTTTTGAATTGCCTCCCCTTTTTGTGTTTATATTGACTGCTTTCACTTGTTATTATTATTAGATTATTAATATTAACATTAACATTAACAATTTACCAAACCAGATATGCCTTCTGCTGTGAAAACACTATTCACATACTCACATTTCAATCTTCACATACCTTTTTATTACTATTAACTATTTACCAAACCATGTGATTTGCTGTAGAAGAACTTTTCACATTCTCACATTTCACTGTTTCACATACCTTTCCATCCAAAACAAACTATTTACAAAACAGTTTGAAATAAACGATAACTACATCATCAAAATAGTTAATAGTAATGTGTTATCAGTTTTGTGAAAACAGTTTTCCATCTTGATGTTTTTGGTGGAAAGGTATTTTGTGAGTTATCCAAATCGTAAAATAAACGTTGCCCTTGCTTTAGTAACTATTTACAAAACTAAATATGCGATTTTCTGTAGAAAAAATATTCACAGACTCACATTTCACTGTTTCACGTACCTTTCCACCCAAAACAACACGATGGAAACCAGGTATCTGTTATCAATTTTGTGAGAACAGTTTTCCATCTTGTTCTTGGTGGAAAGGTATTTTTGTGAGTAATCCAAACTGTAAAAATAAATGTTACCCTTGCTTTCTTTTCATTATTTTTGTTGCCATTAACAACCATTATCTCCTTTAAAAAGAAAAAAGTAGAGAAACCAGGCAGATAATTTAGAACGGCAGTTTCCTGAACCTCTAGTTTGCTAGTCAGAAGCACCATAGATGTGCGTATGGCAAGTAGAATTTCATTATGTGCAAGTACTATGGAAGATGTGGTGATGTCATTAGATTCTGATAGGCCAAGATGTGAAATTGACTCATAATTGGCCAAGATGTGAAATTGACTCATAATTGGGTAGTTTAACTGAGAGTTCTGAAGATTTATTGACAACTCAGAATTCTGTTGGGTTTGCAGGTCATTACACGAATTAATTATGGTCAAAGTGTCAACATCAGTGGACTTGCCGGAGCAGTTTCCTTGGCAGGATCTGGTGGTGGTTTATGGGCTGTTGAAGGGGGGAACTGGCAAATGGCTGCTGGACTAATTAATAGTTCAGATGTTGAGCTATATCTCCATGAAGAAATTGATTCCATATCTGTTCTTGGAGAATATTATGAGCTGAACTCCACAAAAGGAAATACATACTCATGTGAAGTTGCAGTGGTTGCTACACCACTAGATGAATCAAGTATTCAATTTTCACCTCCAGTTTCAGTTCCTATGAGGCAGTTACAGCACACACATGCAACTTTTGTGAGGGGCCTCATAAATCCTGTAAGTATCATAGCGATCACAAATGTCACGCTCCTTTATGTCTTTCAGCTCCTAAGTGTATTCCTCCTCTATGGGTTGTTCTCTTGCCAGCCCTTCTTTCCTTCTATAGGATAGTTTATACTTTATTCATTAAATTCTGGTGTTTGTCATGGACAAAGGTATATTTTGGCCTGAAAGCTGTTTCAGAAATTCCAGAACTGGTGGCCACAATAGAGGACCCTCGTCTTCCTTTCACAAGCATTTCAATCCTCAAGTGTTACAATGAGACAGATATGACATACAAAATATTCTCTCGTCAAGCAATGACTGATGCATTACTGGATAGCATCTTTAGGTACTACTTTCAATTTCCCTCAACTGTTTAATCCTTTCAATGAAAAATGAGGATCATAATAATTTCCTCAATGGTTACTTCAAGGATTTTTATTGTGTTATTATTGTTTGTTATGCACTGACTGACCTATCCCCGGTCATAGTATGGTTGTATCTGGTTTAATGTGTGAACATCTTTTATAATTTTGGTGTGTGATTAAGACCTTTTTTCATGAGAACTGGCAATATTTAACAAAAATTGTGAAGATCTACTGAATTAATGTATACAGTCCATTCAAACTCACCCCCAATTACTAAATTATGTATTTTGATGCAAAAAACTTGAACTGTTCTGCACTGATTGATGTTTATTGCTGCTATTGGTAGTGTAAGGAAGGAGACCGTTCGAATAAACTGGGGCGCTTACCCTCATTACAAGGCTCCTGAAAAATTCGCACCCTTTATTTTGGATGGTAAGCATTTGTACTATGTGAACGCTTTTGAGAATGCAGCCAGTACCATGGAGACTAGTGCTGTTGCAGCTGAAAATATAGCTCGACTCATCCTGTCAAGATTTTTTGGCAAGGATTCCTCTTGTCCGTCAGATTTAAAGAGAACCTCCTGTTCAAGTGCAGAGGCTTCGCATTCAGATATGTGATTCGTATGGATGTCCATACACGGAGAATGTAAGGATTTTTTCTTTTCTTTTTTGTGAAATCAAGACCAGGAAATATTTGAACTTCTTGTATTATACAACAGAATTTCCTTGAAGCCATCAAAGCAGCTTATTTATTGTATAAATATACAAAGCGTTGATACTGTGTACAAGTTATTGATGAGTTATGTTATTTTAGTAGATATTTTGTTTGTTTTTCCTTTATTCAGGAAAATTGCATTTTGATATGATTTTTTATAAACGATGACAGTGTGTAGATAGTAAAATGGCAGCCATCTGGTTCACTAATTTTTATTTTCCCATAGATTTACAATTCTCAGTTCTCTCAAGTAAAAGCGTGTTGCTTAGATATCTTTACCCATCTCAAACTCACGCTATAAAGAAATGGATTTAGGCTTTTCACGCAAAGCATGACGATTTTTTCGAAGGACCCGTGCAACCAAAATCTTCCCACATTCAACTTCAACCTGGCTTGCCAAGTCGCTAACCGACCAAACATGCGGAGGGTGGAGGCTGAAAATGGATTTCAAGCATGCGGCCTTGAAGCATCAAAATTTCTTCGCTGACAGGCTGCGCAGCTGAAAGCATGAAACAATTATCGATATTTACCTTGAATGCTGAGAATAATTTACCTCGGAGAGCTATTTGAAATGTCAAATTTCCTCTAGCGTGCTGCTTCTGGTTTGCAAGCATTGTAGATTAAAAGATGCTAGGACTTCAATCGTTTGTTATTTTTATATGCAGCTTTTCGACTCTGTAATTGGGTGACCATCTCCTTGGCAACCTACCGAATTTTAACCAAACTATTTTGCTTGCCCATAAAAAGAAAAAAATTTACCGGACAAGCACCAATGATACCATCAGTCATGTTCAATGTGTATTGTGGGGATGAGAACATCATGGAGTAAAGAAATTTCATTATCTAGGAGACTGAATTTATCCAAATACCAAACATGTTATCCACAAGATAAATTTACAGTTATGGACACGTCTTATGAGGATGATTGCAATTGCAAAAACAAACCAGCATGATTGCAATTGCAAGTATTTATCAAGTTGAAAATTCGTAAAGTACATGCTTAGATTAAGGTCACAACGACATGAATCATCTAGTATGGCCAGCAGCTCCACAAGACTGAAATGTTGCTGTAAATGTTTTCCCTGATCATGCTGGCAACGGTTCCTCCAAAACTGCATTTTGAAAATTGTCAGGTTATTGAATTGCTTGTAGACACACACATGCACGTATAGAGAGAGGGAGTGAGGGAAGGAGGCAGAGAGACACTGACCTTTTCTCTTAGTGGGGACCTCAGCTGAAGAAATTTCAGCATCATCCACCAGCACAGGTGGTTTGGTTGGTACATCAGGAAGGTCCAACTTCTGCTCCTGTTCCTCAGACACAACTATAGTGGGCACTTCTGGCAAGTCTTGAACGGCCATCTAAACAAACAAATGAAAGTTTATTTTTCAAATAAGAAAAACAAAAAGGGAAATCTATGGAATTTCTCAAGATTGACGGAGTCAAGACCAAGTAAAAGCACATGGTCTACCAACAGAAAGTAGTAATAAAATTTACCAGTGCATATACAACCATAAAATAAGAAATATTATAGTATGAAAAAATCCAATTCATCTAATTGTTCTTCAGCTCAATCTTCTATAAAATCCAAGGCAACAGACATATGAATCAACATGTGAAATGCAGAACCCATAGCTCCCAGTGCACTATCAGTTGAAATATCTTATGGGGATGGCTAAGCTTTGGTCATGGAAAGAGGAAAAACTACTGAAGAAAAGCTCATTTACATCCTGGAATGGCTGGATAGGTAAACAGAAAAGGAATAAAAGACCAAAAAATAACGTTTTCCTATATATTTAAGCAAATCTCAAATATTCCAGTTCAAAAAGTCTGTGTGAGATTGTCCAATAGTCACCATTTACCCAACAACTCAGTCCTAACAAAACCATGAACGGGATGAACGTACTAAACCCATCACGTCTCATTTCTAGCATTCCTGATATTTTTTTTCTGGAGCAACCAGAAGATATCATAGTGCCACCATATCATAACCTAGCTAAACAACAAGAACTGGCCAGTCTAACAAGTAAAGGCTAAGAACATAGTAAACCATTAAATTTACCACTAAACTGAACAAAACCTCAAATCAAGCCTTAAATTAGGATTACAAGGGTTTTGCAGAATGAATAAAATGAATGGTTTAAACAGACATATAATGCAGGAGGCTGAACAAAACCTCAAATCAAGCCTTAAATTAGAACTAAATGGGTTTTGTAGAATGAATAAAATGAATGGTTTAAACTGACATATAATGGAGGAAGCAGTATTAGAAACATACAACAAATCTCGAAAGAAAGCAGTGGTGTAAAAATTAATCATACCTGAGTTTCCAAGTCCTCAAATTCAGCTAAAATCTCCTCTTCATCTTCTGCTGATAGTTTTTCCCCCAGGATAGCATTAATTTCCTTCAGAACCATTAGAATTTTAATACAAACGAAAAGGAAAAGGTATAGGGAAAAGGAAAACTTGAACAGAAGGAGTGACAAGTGGCAAAAGTTCATATTCTTCCCCATTAGAATGGTACAAAATAAACACTACAAAGTCACTGTAGAAGCACATACAAGCATCAAGTTATGATCATTATAAATGCAGTACTAATGTAAGAACTTCTGCAAAGATGAAAGAGCATTTCTATTTACTATATGCTATAAACATTATGTGAGATTGCAAAAAGTTTATCTTAAGGAAATATTTTTAGACATACAACTCAATATTGAATTCCATTCCAGTGGTTCTAAATTACTGACAACTTCAGATCCATATACAGCGCCTATATGTTTGTATGTGTGTGCATGCATATACCATACACATACACAAGATATTTTGTGTGTGTGTGTGTGTGTGTGTGTGGGATTGATAATCAACCAAGATAAAATATCTAAACAGAATGTCGAAGATAGTCCAGAGTTACACGAGGTTCAATATAAAACTCACATCTTGGTAAGCTTTAGCTTCAGCGGTATCATCCATTAGCTTCTGAACATCATCCAGATTGACCTCACTTTGTATCGCCTTGATTGCATCAGTACCTGACTTCAAACTCTCAAATACAGCTTTCTGCTTGCTGGCCAGCTCAATATCTGCCAACTGAACCAAAACGCATATTGTAGAACACCATATAACATATGAAACCAGACTACATTCTCGTGATTTTTACGCACTTGTTGTTCGACATTAATGAGCCACGTATCCACTTGCTTCAGCAATTCTTCTTGTGTTTTCTTCTTCTTCAACGCTAACAATGCCCTGTCCTTTTTCTTCTCACGAATCAAATCTTTAGCAGCTAGCTTTTCCGCTTCAATCACAGTGTCAAGCTGGAACATTTCAATCACAAAGCAAAGTAACAACCTCAACTAAGCGATCACTTCCTCAAATTCAGCAGAAGAAAAATAACACATTTCATCAACACGAAAACATCACAATCCTCCAGAACACACTTGTCCATTTCAAAATTCTAAAACTGACCCACTTCAATAAACCTAAAAATACACATTCCCCTAAGCAGCGCATAGCAAAAAAAGTTTTAATTTTTTGTAGCTTTTGATATAGCAAACCAACAACAAAAAATGGGGTCTTAAACGAACCAAGAAAAAATCCAAACTTTCCCTTACCCTTTTGCTGTTACATAATTTTACTGAGAAATAAACATTTAAGGCACCAAAAGACAGAAATTTTATTTTCAAATTCCAGGGTGATCAAAATTTTGATTATAATTAACCAAAAAAAAACGAAAACACCATTAAATATAACATCCCAAAAAGTCATAAAATTGAATTAAAATACCAAAAAGAAAGGGATCAACCTGTTGTTGATATTGGGCAAGCTTGCGTCTTTGAGTCTTGAGAGAGAGAATGGCTCGATCAACATCTGTTATCTTCGGTTTCTTCACAAATAAATTTCCCATTTATCAATCTGATGAGAGATTTAATCAGCACAAAAGGCAAAACCCTTTACAGGCTAATTAATTGAAGGTTTTAAAGCTATTGTTGCAGAGCAGCAATTTGTGTTTTGATGCCCAAAAGTCCTGTTTCAGTTAAAGAGTCCAACAATGTTTTAAATTCTAAATTTTTATCTTTTATTGCTTTTTATTTTTCTTTTGATTCACATATTAGTCCCTATTGTTTCAATAACGTTTTAGATTTGTCCCTCTAGCTTCAAAAACTTGATGGGATGTTTGCTAATTTTGATTTGTGATAAACGCTGTGATATGTGCTTGTGTGTGTTGTATTATATTTCATTACACTTTGTTGTAAAATTAAGGTGTCTGAAATTTAATAATCAACTACTATAATTTTAAAAAACCAATTTATTCTTTTTAAATAAGTACTTTTCTATAATAAATATAATTTTTTTCCTTAAAATTTTATATTTTTATTAAAGAGATATTTCCAAAAACTTTAAATGAATGATATTTAAAGAAAATGATTTTGAATTATTATGAAATTTTATAAGTAGTTCGTTGAGTTATAATTATATCTAATCAAATCTCAGATTAATTCATGTATATAAAATACATTTCAAATCTTAAAATAATAAGAAATTATATTTTTTTTCTATTAAAAAATGATTCATTTATCCTTTTAAATGCAATATAAGTTCTTCAAATTTATTGTAAAATACTAGTTTTTATATATATATAAAAAATCTTCCTTTTTTTTATCACAACAACCTTCATACTAC
>NW_011502277.1:0-13937 GCF_000495115.2 Populus euphratica
TCTCTCTCAACCATTAAGACTCGCATTGACTATTTAATATTTTATGGTGGCCCTCTAAGCTTTGTATATTTGAGTTTCGGTTCTCATTTTTTTTAATTTAATTTGTAATTTTTATTTTTAGTTTTTTATAGGTTTTCAATTCTTTTTTAATTTTATCTTTCATTTTAAATTTATTAATTTTTTACTTATTTAATTTTGATCCATATTCTTTTTATTTTTTTTAATTTTTTCTTACCCCTTTTGTAAACTTTTAATTGTTTTTAATTTCATCTTTTCATAAATTTTTTTATTTAATTAGTCCTAATTCTTTTGGTGATTTCTTCTTTTAATTATTTTGTTAATTTATTTTTCTTTTCAATTTAACCCTTTAATCCAAAGTTATCCATACTCTCATTTATTATTTTCAAAACATTTTTTTTTTTATCTTTCTTCTTATAATTGTTGTGGTTTTTTTTATTCTTTTGTATATATTTTTTTAATTTTATCATTCAATATTTGATTTATTAAAAATTAGACTTATAATTTTTTTCAAGTTTGATGCTTTTGATTAAATAGCCTGAGTCACGAGTTTTATAAGCTATCAAATGTTGATATCATTTTTTAAACTTATTTTCTATTTGATCTCACAACTAAACATTAATCTTTTTATATATAAAATAGGTTTTGTGGTCAGCAGTTTTGTTAGTGATTTTGTTAGGTTAAATTGTTTTTCACTTAAAAAATCATCAAATTAATACTTTTAGAAGTTTTTTTTATGATTTTAATATATTAATATGAAAAATTAAAAAGAGTCTAAAAAATGGTATAATATGTTTTTAATTAAAAAATACTTCTAAAAAATACCTTACATCAAATTACAAAAGATGATATAAATTGTAGCCAAATAATTTAACAAACGTTAAACTTCAGCTAAAGTTGGATCAATTAGCTACCTAATAACACTGGTGGCCCTCTTATAATCTTCGATCAATTAGCTACCTAAAAACACACTGTTTCCCATTCCAAGATTTCCCCATATCGAAGTAATTTTAGCAAAGGACAATGTCTTTTTGATGAAATTATAAAGGCTTGATAAGCAAGGTTATCACTTTAAGCTAGGTTACCTCTAAAACTCTATTTTCTACATTAAAATACTTTTTAATCAACTTAAAAACTAAAAATTTCAACAAATTTTAAAAAAATCTCATACCCCAATGTAATGAACTAAAATAACAACTAGTTATTAAAAAAATTAAATTTTAGGAGCCAAACTATAGTCACGTGCGCCTTTAGTGGAAGAAGGCTTTATTTCTTCCATTACATTAATTTTGGCCCTTCATATCTCAGTTTGTTTTTTAACAATGAACTAAAACTCTATGTCATTAAATTAACAATTAATTTAATGTCGAAAATTTTAACATATAAGGTAACCTAGAGAAAAAAAAAAAAGAGGAGTAAATTAAAACCATAAATACTGATAGAACTTGAAAGGGCCAATTGAAAAAGAAAGAAGGTTCAGCAACCAAATTATAAAACAATAAAAATTTCAAGGACTTAATAAAGGAAAATTTTGGTCATAAACACTTGGTGAAATAAACTTTTGTGAGAGGATGAGCATTGGAATGTATAGTTAACATCCACCTTCTTTAGTTTGTTTTATATAATGGAATATATAGTAAAGAGATAAACCTTTCTCTTTCTAAATTTTAAGGCACTTTTATATATGTTAGATTCTTTTCGTGAGTTTATAAGCATTGAGAGGATAAGATTCTTTTAGATGCTAAATAAAGTTTTCAATTAGTTGAATGATAAGTATTGAGAGGACAAGATTTGATCTCCTAATTATATATATATAAAAATATATAAAAGTAAGATTTGATTTGGAGATTTGATTTGGAGAGAGAAAGATCTACATAACAAAAAGTGGACGAATTGCTTCACATGATATCATCCAAAGCTGAAAATGATCAATTAGCACTTGAATTAAAAAACATGGTGTAAATATATTTTGTCACATGAAGCAATTCATCCACTTTTTGTTAGATTCTTTTTGTCACGTTGTTTCGGTGATGAAGTTTTAAGATGTAATTCATCCTACTTATGATGAGCATCTAAGAATTATTTATTCACAGCATATGGTGAGAAGGAGCAATGAGGTGTATAGCACTGAGGTAAAAAAAGAAAAAGAAAAAAAAAAAGGGTCATCACAGGATGGTATAGTCTTCTGAAAAGGTCAGTTTCAGCTTTAGGCAATAAAAAACGTAAAGAACTTGTAAAATCCACCCTAACAATTTTACATTAGTTGTTTTAGTAATTTGGACATCCTAAATAATAATGAGCAAACAATCCATGTCCCTTAACCGACACTATGCTTTTATTAAATAATTTCTTATGTCCTGCAATGAACCTGTCAATTCTCATGAAAGTGAACTGAGGCGTTTCTATTGGCTTAGATTTTGATACGTTATCTTATATTATATTATATATTTTGTATTTATCTCATCAAAGTTGTATCCATCGTACCAATTTAAAAAAGCTAATATTATATATAGAAATTAATTTGAAAATATAATATATTTTTAGGAGTTAAATTATAATTTTATCAAATTGAAAGATCAAATTAAAAATATCATAAATTCATAATCATACTATAATTTTTCCCATAGCTCATCCTCAATTTTATCTAGAATCTCAAATGATGCTCCATGTATCATTATGTAATTTTAGTATGTTTTTAGATATCAAATTATAATTTTATCAAATTGAAAGATCAAATTAAAAATATCATAAATTCCTAACTATACTAGAATTTTTCTTATAATTCATCCTCATTTCTTTCCAGAATATCAAATTATATTCCGAGGACTATTCTGGAATTTCTAGCAGATTTTAGGGTCAAAATGTAATTTTATTAAATTACAGGACCAAACTAAAAATATCATAAATTCATAGCTATACTGGAATTTTATCCATAATTCATCCTCAATCCTGTCTAGAATCTAGAATTATTCTCCAGGGACCAATCTGTAATTTTTTTTAAAGTTTGGGGACTAGCATATAATTTTCACAAATTGAGGAACCAAACTAAAATTTCATCATCTTTAACCTCAAACCCAAATTTTTCCACAAATCACCCACTGATATATCAATATTTCTAACTCAAGCTGATCACTTAAACAAACTATAACTTAAAATCATTATCTATTCTTAAAATCTTTCAAAATTAACTAATTAGTTTAATATCCATAACAATCAATCCATAATATTCAAATCAATTCATCAGTCAAACCCAAAATAAAATATTTAAAACCCTAATCTTCAAAAAGAAAAATTAAAACTAAATAAAACACATTTATACACATCAAAACATAAATCTTACATTTTAAATTTATTTTCTGTAACTATCTTCTCCTTCCCTTTTCAGATCCCTCTTTCTTTCTTTTTTGTGGTAATGTTCTTTATTAATTTATGCCTACTTCTCGGCCTCCAAAAATTTTATTACCTTTTTCTATTCTCTTTTATTTTCAATACACCACAAAAATAACATGGATTTATATCAAATATTGTACAAAGTTTTGAAGTTTTGAAACGAACACAAGTGTCTTTTATCTTTTGCAATATTGAAATAGAGTTGGTTGGGTAATATGAGAAATTGACTGTAGTTCTACTCTCTTTCATATGTATTTTCTTTTCTCTTTTTCTCTTTTGGTGTTTTATTTTTAATATTTTCGGACTTGTAATGATTTGTTATAATTTTAATCACACTTCAACAGTATTTATAACAATTTTTTGTTTTGACGAGTGCAAATGGGAAGTGATTTTACTTACATATTTTTGTTTCCATACTTATTCCCTCTTCTCTCCGCCCCTCTCTTTCCCCTCTCTTTCGCACTTTATATATATATATATATTATTTTTCTTTTAAAACACACTTAAAAAGTTCAAGTACTGAAACAAATGTTTTACTTGTAATTGGTATTTGGAATTGAGTTGAATTTTTTTATTAAAATTTAATTTTTTAATATTTGTAAATTATTCTAACATGTTAATATCAAAAATAAATTTTATAAAATAAAAAATATTATTTTAATATATATATTTTTAAAAAATATATTTTAAAAAACAAACACCACACCAATTAAAAACACCTTTTTAGCATCAAAATCACGTCCATCTTTTTTAATTAAGGAGTGCAATAAGAAAGAGTATTCATACTAAAAAAATTTACATTAGCAAATAACAACTAATAATAAATTATCATAAAAATCCAACATCAGCACTATAGCAGCATCCAAAACTTCTTGTAATAATAATAGCCATGAGATCTAGCAAGGATAATGCTATAAAGAAACATCATCAAATTAGCAACATATTATAGTTCGACTATTAAAAAAATTTAGCAATGTAAAATTTTAGAAGGAATTAATAAGGTAAAGTAAATTAATTACCCAAAACAATTATATTCTAGGATTGTACCAACATCATCAATACAACTTACAAACAATCAATTGAGATTTTTAAACTTTCATCAAATTCTACAAAAACATAAATTAAAATGTTAGATTAAACATATGTAAATAAATAATATTATAAAATAACTATATTTAAATTTGTAAAAGAAATTACCTGACTCAATCATCTCAGAATTTTCAATATAATCCATGAAGTTTCTGATGTTATTTGGAATTGATGCCAGACTCAACCAATTCTGACAACAAACCATTACTTGCACTGTCAATGGATATAAAAAGCTTCGAAATGGATATAAAATATGACCACCAATATTGAAAGCTGCTTTAGAAACAACTGTAGATACCAGAATAGCTAACACGTGTTGTGTCACCTTAAAAAGAATCTTGTCTTTTTTAGCATTACACCTCCACCAACCCAAAATATCTAATTTAAAATTATTAGGATCCTCACAATCATCACTTAAATACCTCTCAACCTCATTTTTTTTAGACACCACCTTCTTCCTCTAAATGTTTTTTGAATTGAGAAGCTAAGTCATCCAACATATCATCATTTACCACCATTAAATCAACATTAACATTTTCATGTATACTAGTTCCAACACTATAAACAACCTCAATATTCTCATCAACATTCATATAATGCTCAAACAACCTTAGCAAAGTATCATTAACCTTAATTGTAAAATTTTCAGCCTCTTTAACATCATACAATCTTCCAAAATAAAATCTTACATATTTCAATTTGAAATGTGGATCTAACATAACAGCCATATATAATAAAAAAGTTTTGTGTATCTTGATCCCCCCAATATTTTTTATACTTTGCCATCATATTCTTAGCCATTTTACTTACATAAACAACTTCACTTCTACAAAGTTCAGATATCCTTGTGTGCATGGAAATCAATTCATGGAAGAAAGAATTAGATGTCATATACAACAAGCCAAAAAATTTCAATGTAACCATGTAAAATAGTTTCAAAAATTTGATAAAAGATCTAGCCTTTTCCCAATCTTTTAAAGTAGGAGGACCTAAGTTTTTTTGTTTTCATTTTGAATCAACCTCAAAGTAACTCAAATACCTAGGATCAGTTTCTTCTAACCTCATAAAAAACACATCAAATTTATCAACTGCATGCTTGATCGCTTTTTATGATCAACTTGTTTTAACTCGTAAGTGCCCGAGTGTGCGATGTAGCAATTAACTTGGTAAGATCGAGGTCATATCCACAAAGAGCTAGATCTGAAAAATAAGCTAGGTAACAAAAAAAACTCAAGAGAAATTAAATTAACAATAACTTGGTTGAAAATAATTGATGGATTTGTTTTCAAAGATGAAAACGTGTAAATAGATTCTAAATGACAAGAAAAAGTAAGTCTTAGTCCAAATCAATTTTAATGGTGATGTATTGGTGATTCCTTCAAGGTATATAAGATAACTTAACCTAATATCAACGATGGTGATATTAGATCAGAAGATATTGCAATGAAATTTAAAAAGATGAAAAATTGATTATTGCTTAAGAATGAACAAGTACTTTCATATTAAGTAAGACATTGAATCAAGCAATCTCTATACCAAAACTAAAGTTTGTGCATAAAAATTCAAGATTATAACATTACCTAAATTATTTCTAAAATTTCTTTGCAATAATAAAACATTCATAAAGAAAATGACAACATAAATATTAGGATTCATTCATATCTTAAAGAACTCACCTCAACCACCATCATCCTTGATTTGGATCCAAGAAAGAGATTAGTCAACCATGATTATGTATAAGAACAATTTAATAAACATGAAATAACTTGAATCAAACTGAAACAATAAGTTTTATAAGCTAAAGAATTGAAATCTACAAAGAAGAACACAACACAATTTCAGTAAAAGTTCAGACACAAATATGATGCTAATTTTGGATAGCAATTTAGACCCTTATAGAAGCCTTTGTTAAAGATGTCTATTAGAGACATATTTATAGGAAATTTTGTCACCTTTCTAGATCATTAAAGAACAGCTTATTTAGACACCCGAGTCAAAAGTTATGGGTAAAACACCGAAAGGTATTCTGAAAAATCAAATCATGTCAGCTTTGCAACCACTTTGGTGTATGTTTTTCTTTCTCATTTATGAGCTGTCTCTTTTTTTTTTTTACCCAAAATAATGTCATAATGTCCCCTCCCGTTTTCCATTCATGTGCTTGCCTTCTTGGATCAACAGATTACCCAAAATAAATCAATTGTTATTTGTTGTATGGACATGTAAGATCATGGATTGTACTTGGGCTGATTTGAAGGCTGATTTGGGGCTAAATTTAAGCATCATATAAGGATACAAATGTACCTATTATTTGGGCTAAGATTGACATTGAAACTTTGAGTATTTGATGGTTGAAGTTTGCACACAATATAAGGCAAGTTTGGGCTTGACATAGATCATATGATAAATCTTTTCTAGGATTAGAATATAAGTGATTTTGTTTTTGGAAAAAATTGGAGCACTTATTTGAACCAAGATTTGCTTCAAACTTCAACTAAATTTCTCTTCAATTCTTTGTTTTGAATTTCGATATTAAATTTTCTGACATAATCCGTTTAAGCTCCAAAAACCTAGCAAAACATTAAAAAAAAACTCCATTACTAAAAAGCACATCAATTATTATAAAAACCTAAATAAAAACAATAAATACATATGTAAAATAAGAGACTTAATAATACTTTTGATGCATAGTCACTGCATCTAGCATCATATAGCATCATATATATAGAGTTCCATCTAGTTGTAGCATCCAAGCAAACATATTTTTTACTCCTAATTTTCAACCTCTCCGCACATTGGTTATAAACAAGTTGTCTAGAAGGAGAAGATCTAATAAACCTCACTGCATTCCTAATCTTAACAATTAAGTCATTAATAACTTTCAATCCTGTACGAACAATAAGATTAACAATATGTGCACAACATCTAACATGCATGAAGTCATTTGACAATATATTACTTTCCCAATTACTTGTTGCTCTCTTCAAATATTTTATTATCAAATTATTTGAACTGGCATTGTCAACTGTAACTATTAAAATGTTATCAATTCCCAATTTCAACAAACAACTCTCAATTGCTTGGCCAATTGTTTCACCTTTATGATTAGAAACTTGACAAAAGTTTAGAATTCTTTTAATCAAGTTCCAACCTTCATCAATCCAATGGGCAGTCAAATACATATAATTAATATTTTGGATTGATGTCCATATATCGGTTGTTAAACATACACATTGATCCTTAAGAGCATTCTTTAATTTTTCCTTTTTAACTACATACATTTTCAAACAATCTCTCCAAATCATCAAACAAGAAGGAATATCAAATCTAGGTTACATTACTTGACAGAATGATTTAAATCATTGGTTTTTAACAAAGTTAAAAGACAGCTCATCAAGTATAATAATTTTTTTTAGAGCTTTCCTACACTTTTCATAACTATAACCCACCGCCGTAATAGTCACCAAATTTTCCTCTCCATTATTACCTCCCTTTATTATATGCCTAGGTTCTAAGACTAAATTTTTTTGCTTTCGGTCAATCACAGAAGGAAATTTTTTGTATACACCTAGATGACTCCACATGTTACTAGTCCCATTAAGTATAGTATGCCATGCATAGTCTTTTCAACAATACATACATATAGTCCTGAGAGCCTTAACATTACCATCTAGTTTCTTAAAGTGATCCTAAATTTGAGATATTTTTCTTTTATTAGATATAGAAGCTGGATTACCTTCACTTTCAATGTTGCTATTGTACTAGAAGTAGCAACTAGAACTAGAACAGGCATAGAATTGGGTTCCGAACTTGAAGAATTTGATTCAATTAGTGTAGGATCTTTCTGATTATCCATCTAAAATTAAAAAAAAACAACAATACGAATCAATTCAAGCAGAAATATTGTAATGGACTTGGCACAATACAGATTCAGAATCAATTCATTGTAGAAATACTATAACCATATATTGATTTTCCATGTTAACCAATAACCATATTAACCAATACCATATACACTGTAATGAACCAGGTAAAAAATAGATTGAATATCAATTCATTGCAGAAATACTGTAACTAGATTGAATAAAGCTATGAACACTATTCAAATCCATTTTGATAAAGAAAATATATAACTTTTCACCAACCATCATAAGCCATAAATCTAGCCAAACTCTCTTCACCAACCATCATATAACCTTTCCTAACCCGATTCAAAAAACACAGTACCTAGTCTTAATTATCTTATTAGTTTTAAAGTGGAACCCCTTGTTTTTACTTTCAACCAGCTAAGAACAAAAACAACATAGGACTTTAACCTTTTTTTATACCTTTGTAATGTGATTCAAAACTTAATCCAATGAGACTAACAAAGTAACAATGTTGCAAATTACACCAAATCAGCAAAGAATAAACAATTAAAGTATTCGTTGAGTGCAGGACATATAATGCAGACCCCCCTAATCCAAACAATAAGGACAAACTAATCAAGAACCTTAATAGCAGGAAAAAAGATTCTAGCAAAAAACTATTCCCTTACCTTGAAAAGGCAAGCTAAGGGCAAAAACAACGTAGGTCTTGAAAGCTGAGATGGACCACAAACAACGGAGAAACTTGAGGAAGATAAAAAGAAAATAGAAAATCAAGAGGAGTTAAAAAGGTCCAAGCCTTGCGAAGCCAATGGCAAGAAACGTCAGAGAAGCATCAAAGTTTGAAACAAAAAGTTGAACTTACAAGCACATGAAAATAAACTTTATTTTGCCGCCTTTTCTCTAATGGAGAAGCCCTTTCTTTCTACTGCAAGTGAAGAGAGAAGCCAAGGGGTTTTGTTCAGGTTTTTGTTCGGCTACAAGTAGACTAAATGGATGTGGAGATATGGGTTGTTGACTTATTGTTCGGCTAGAGAAGAGATAGATCCAGGGGATAAGAGCAAGACACAGGGAGGATGAAAATTAAAAGGGCAAGAGTCAAGATGAAGGGGCAGAAGGCAAGACAGATGCAGAAAGGAGAAGAGGGAGGATGAAAATTGAAGGGCGACAGTTTTAGAATGTCAATTAGGGTTAGGCAGCCTAGTGGTTTACTCTTTAGTTATGTTATTTATACTACCGGTTCGGTTCACCGGTTTAAGTCGTCAAACCGGAACCGAACCGAACCTACAAGATTTTATGATTTTAAAAATTAGTTTAATCGGTTTTCTATCTTGGTTCGGTTCTCTTAGTTTTTTCGGTTAATCGGTTTTTTTGAACACCCCTAGTTAACAACACTAATATTTTGGAAAAAAAAATATAAATCCAAAAACTCAATTTACTAGAAAAAAGTTCAGAAATCATTTAATATAAACAATAATTTTTATACTCACTTTTATTTATTTGCAGTCCCTATTATGTTATATTTCAAGACCGGCCACTTTTATATGGATCCACTGATATGGAAAAAAAGAGGTGTTTGGTTATTATTATAAAATAAAAGAGATGAAAATAATAAATATATAAATATATATGGTTATAGAGATAAAAATAAAAGTGTAGAAATGATATGTTTTCACGCAACCCAGATTATCTTGCTACTATGCAATCAAGTCTATTTTGAGGCTAAACTGTCTCAAATCATTTGAAGCCATTTCATGATTGAAAACAAAATTGAACCGTAACTTAACATGTGAAGACAAAATTGAACCGTTTTTCTCATGCTTCAATACCAAAATCATTTTTCTAATCTAACATCTTGATATTTTATTATAAATAGCCTTCCTTTGATGATTTAGATACTCAACCAGCAATTGAAGAACTGGCCTCCAGTTCATCTAAAAAACAATGGAAACCCAAGCACATTTAACAGCAAGCAGTAATCGCCAAAACAATTCTCGTCCAGAGGCAAATTTCCCACCAAGCTTGTGGGGTTGTAGCTTCGCTTCATTTTCCTTCCCACAAACGGTAAATTACTTCTCTTCTATATATGTATAGCAGTATTAAGAAAATTTCAGTTTCAAAACTATCTACAAGCTATTAGATTTGTGGGATCTATCATCCAATTCTGCTCTAAGATTGTAATCTGATGTTTCACAATTTGTTTCTAAATTTTTTAATTACATATTACTTGTCTGTGTTTTCTTTAATGATAAAATCATATATATCTTATCTCTCCACTCCTCTCAGGTCAAAGTTGATGTTAAAGTAGTTACACTTTTGTCTAGCTGTTGATTGCTTTTACTTTAAACAAAGATTTCATTTTTATTGAGTAAAATTCTATAAGAAAAAAACATTATCAATAGAGTAGAAAAAAACACTCAATGCTATCAATTTATATTAACTGAATATTTCACTGCAGGAATTCGAGTCATACAGCCGACAAGTAGAAGTGTTGAAGGAAAATGTGAAGGACATGCTGACGGCTTCCAAAAAGGATACAGTAGAACATATTGAATTCATTAATCTGTTATGTCGGCTTGGTGTGTCATATCATTTTGACGACGAGATTGAAAACAGCCTCAAACAAATTTTTGATGACCTTCCTAATCTTCTTGAGAAACAAGACTTTGATCTCTACACTTTGTCACTGCTATTTCGAGTATTGAGACAGCATGGATTCAAAATGCCTTGCGGTGAGCGCATACTTCCAGTACTTTATAGCCTTTCAAACCTTAATTAACATCTCAAAAATTATTTCTCGAACAGTACTTTAAACTCTGCTATATCTTTCTTTCACAAGAACTAATATATGGTAAAATTAAGATTATTAAAAAAAAGACTAGAACGGTAAAGTTATTGAGACTAGCAAAACTTTCGTGAAACTAAATAAATATTCTTTCATAACCCACAAACATCTTTTGAAAATTGGCTAAAATTTGTGTTGTGTTTTTTTTTTTTGGTGAATCATCAGTTGTGTTCAACAAATTCAAGGACACCAATGGAGAGTTTAAGAAAACAATCATCAACGATGTTAAAGGCATCCTGGGCTTGTATGAAGCTTCATTTTTAAGTGTGCATGGGGAACAGGTACTGGATGAAGCCCTAGTTTTCACAAAGGCAAACCTGGAGTCTTCGGCTATGCAATCAAGCCCACGTCTAGGGGACCATATTAGGAATGCTTTGATCCGGCCCTTTCACAAAGGCTTACCAAGAATAGAGGCTAGAGAATACATCTCTTTCTACAAAGAAGAGGAGTCTCGGAATGACACTCTACTCAAGTTTGCCAAGATAGATTTCAATCGAGTTCAGCTACTGCATCGACAAGAGCTATCCATTCTCTCGAGGTAATTTTGTGTTCGAGTTCGAGAGAGACATCAGACTAAGTTTCTATTTGGAATTTATTTACTCGGTTGCTACTTACATTTTAGGTGGTGGAATGATTTAAATTTTGCTGAGGAGTTTCCTTATGCAAGAGATAGAATTGTAGAGATCTATTTCTGGGCAAATGGAATCCATTTCGAGCCTCAATATGCTTTCTCTCGAATGATGGTCACGAAATATACAAAGATTGTATCACTGGTAGATGATACATATGATGCATATGCATCTTTTGAAGAAATACAACATTTTACTAATGCAATTGAAAGGTTTGTTTCTTGTTACCTCGTAGACTGTCTTTCTCTTCTAAATCTTTCATAAACAAAGAAGTCGACACAAAGATGTTCAGGAAAGGAATGGAATTTTCTGTCTCAATTTCAGATGCAGCATGAATGCTATTGATCAACTACCTGCCGATTACATGAAAGTTCTTTATAGAGCTCTTCTGAATCTCTTCAACGAAACTGAGAATGATATGGGAAAGCAAGGAAGATCCTATGCGTCATATTATGTGAAGGAGGCAGTATGAATATTTTTCCAGTCTCATATATTCTTTTACTATTTCTAGCATAATATATTGTTATTGTACATATATTAATTTAAATATTGCATCGGTTTGACCACACAATCTTTGTTTTATTTGTATGCTATTAGAGCATTCCCAATCCAAAATGCTATTTTGAAAAGCTAAATTAATAAAATAGCATTTTGAATAGTATAAATATAGCTTATCTTACTATATCTATTCCAATGGAAAAAAGCCATTTGAAGAGCCATTTATATTAGAATGAAAAAAATAAGTGTTTTATTATTTCTTAATATTGTTTAATGCTATTTTTTTTTCCACATGTCTACATTTAATTGGTCTATTTTTTTAGTGGTCCCACTTTGTTGGTTTTGACTCTTTAAAGAGATATGTAGAAATAGTATTTGTGGGAAAGAAGAGGCATTTTAGTATTTTATTTGGCTTCTCCATATTGAAGTGTGCAAAACAAGCAAAAAAAATCAAAATATTAATTTTTTATTTTTGACTATTCATTTGACTTCTCCATCGGAGATGCTCTTAGTTCAAAGAATTGGTGAGAGGCTACCATGCGGAGGCGGAGTGGGCAGACAAACGCCATGTCCCAACATTCGATGAGTACGTGCGCAATGGAATAGCCACAAGTGCTTATGGGGTGATTATGGCAGCATCCTTCCTTGGAATGGAAGAAGTTGCAGGAGGGGAGGAGTATGAATGGCTAAAAAGTAATCCAAAAATTATTAAAGCTGGAAAGATGATCGGTCGTTTGATGAATGACATTGTGGGCCACGAGGTAGAATTCTTAAAATTAAAAATTACTAGATACACCGAGAATTGTATTCTCATATCTTATATAATAACTTACAAGATTTTTCAATTATTTCGTGCATCAAAAAAATTGAACCAAGTGTCAACTCATGACTTTCTTTCTTCTCAATATTTTTGTGTTTAGAAATTTTTCATGTTAAGTTTATTTTCTAAAAACTATAACATCGTTTATATATTTGAAGGATGAACAAAAAAGAGGAGACTGCGCATCCGGTGTTGAATGCTATATGAAACAATATGATGCATCGGAGAAGAAAGCAATTGAAGAGATACAAAAGATGGACGTTAATGCGTGGAAGGATATCAATGAAGATTGCATGAGGCCAACTAATGCTCCAATGCTTCTCCTTCAACATTTTGTTAATCTTATTCGAGTTACAGATGTTATTTATGGGAATGATGACGATGCCTACACAATTCCATCAAGTTTAAAAGATTATGTTACTTTATTATATATTGAGCAAGTGCCTCTGTGTGAATAATGGTGTAGAATTCGTACTTTGAGCTCATGGTGGAACTCTCTATGAATGTTGTCGGATGTATTGTAATAAAACGAGCAGTCACTCTATTCTATGTACTATTGGATCTAGTTTGTATTTTGGTATGTATTGAATTTGATAGTTGAGTTTGAATTACATTGAAAAGATTTAAACTTTGCAGTGATGCATGATCTATTCTTAATTTATATATTATTCTTACATTTTTTATATATATTTTATGATCTATTCTTAATTTATATATTATTCTTACGTTTTTTATATATATTTTATGTAGGATAGGTGATTCTAACAACCTTTCAATTCTCACTT
>NW_011502277.1:13973-22894 GCF_000495115.2 Populus euphratica
CACTCTTTCAATTCTCACTTGTAACCTATCTTTTAAGTTTTATCTAATAGATCAAGCTTCAAGATCTTCACTAGATTCCAAATCGTTTACAGGTCCCTTATTTTATTAAATTTGATAACTTAGTTTTGATTTGATTTTAAAAAATGCATTATTATTATTATTATTCATCTCCTCCTTAGTTGCAATAGTCATTATATTCTTTTTGAAAATTTCATAATAAAATATCTCCTTTATACAAACATCTCACTTTTACTTTTTATAAGTATAAATTTGTCACATCCAGAAAAAAGATATCATTAAAGCAGCTGGACATTAATTTTTTTTTCCTTAAAGCTTTTCTGTTTTTGAACTTTTTTTTCATTGTGGATAATTTATTCATGCTTGCTTGTGCTTTTTTTTTTTTATGATTTCATTAAACACCATAACCTGACAGCATGTGAAATTACAAAGCCTATAGCATATCAATTTTGCAGGAACTACCAAACGAGTCAAGGTCCATACAAAGAAGACAAAACAGTAGATATAGCCTAAGAGAGCAACATTGGAATCTACACATGATAACCATCACAACAAAATCCAGGGGAAACTTCAAAGAGTCTCCAATTCATCTCTCTAGTGAATTTAAACCTCTGAAAAGGAGCACCTTTAACAGCCTGATAGATATAAGTTGAGAGATTGATCAAAACCAAGCAATGAAATCCCTGGATCTTCGCACTCTTTGCTTAGCCATACAATCTGCCAGACTATTGCTTTCACGATACACATGAGAAAAAGTCAGAAAAAGTAATTAAGCCAAAAAATCTAGTCAATCTCTAAACTGTAGAGAAGAGCTCTCAGTGCATCCATTGCTTGTTATGAGATTTGAGCATCTAATTGATTACATTGGCATAATCAGATTCAATAGTAATATGTTTATGATAAGAAGACAATTTGAGGCTGAGAGCTCAACAACTCTCAACTCAACTATTTTTAAATCTAATATCCCTACTAGTAAGGAAAAAAATACCAAGGAGATGACCATGGTGGTTTTGCAGGACACCACCTATACCTGAGAGCCCAGGCTTTCTAAGAGAAGAGCCACCCACATTTCACTTGAAGCTGTCAATGGTTGAAGGAGACCATATAATACTAGTTTTAGTAATCTAAACATTAGACCAATGAATCAAACCTCCTGCAAATCTTAACAAGTCTGAAGGGGATTAAGGAAAGTCAGGATGAAGTGCTTTCAACCATAAGCATAGCCGAGTGATGATAAGGAAGAAAACTGAATCATAATTCGGTGACTTTTGTTGAAAGATCAGGTCATTTCAAAGAAGTCAAAGGGACCACGCCACTAAGAAAAACAACTTCAACCATACTTTCTTCTAAAATTTACCATGGACCATAAAAATCCACTAAGAGTATAAGCTTGACAAATTCTTTGGGCAACACCATGATAATCCCCACCACTTGATGATTTTGGACCAGATGATTCAATGCTTATGGCAATGTAAAATTAAATGATCAACTGACTCTTCCTCAACTAAACAAATAGGATAGTTAAAGTCTAAGCTATCCAAAACACCTCTTCTAACCAGCATACCTCGGGTGTTGAGTCTATTAATAATAGCCATCCAGCAAAAGATCTCCACTTTAGGAGGGACTACACCTTTCCAGATCCCAGCAAAAGAGAAGCCATTGTTAGAATAATAAGTGGGACTTAACAGCCCACATAGAGATTTAACAGAGAATCTTCCTGATTTGTTGTCCTTCAATATTAGTCTATCCTTTGCCTCATTGTCTAAGTGCACCGTTGAGAGAATGACATATAGTTGTTCTAACAAACCAATGTTTCAACCCCTCAAAAGTCTTGTCCAGGAAAAGAATCATATTTATTCAAAACCATCCCACATTCCCATCTTGTCATTGCTGGTATTTTTATCATTGGATAAATGGTAAAGAGTAGGGAAACGATTTGCAAGATAGTAATCGGCAAGCCAAGTAATATTGATGAGACACAATCTCTTGTAACCTGTTGTCTTTAATGCAATGGTTGATCATACATGTTTATGTGCTTCCAGCTCCCGAAATAAGGGCTTGCAGTAAGAAACTAGAGCAGTTAATGTTATGTATGAATTTGACCACTTCCTTCCATAGGCTTGTGTCCTCCAAACCCAACCTCCATAGTAGATAAATGTTTGCTTATGCTTTGTTGACACCTCTTGAGGTTTTCTTGCTTGTATAATCTTAATTATAATATTTCAGTGTTTAGTTACATCTAGTTAAGAATAGAGAGATAGTCTTTTGTATAATTATGATGAATGATTGATAAGCTAACCATCCTTTTGTATTTATACCTTTAGGGTTGTATACAATACAATGGTGGAATGTATTACACATGATAACTATCCCTATATATAATGCATTTACCTATATGTGGATTCTTTCCTTAATACACCCCGTCAAGCTGAAGGTGGAGATTCCACCTGAAGCTTGGATCTAAAATAAGCAAATGAGACTGGAGGGAGAGGCTTTGTAAGAACATTCGTGAGTTGATCCTTTGAAGAGATGAAACGTACCTAAATTTCTCTCTTAGCAACGCGATCACGGACAAAATGATAATCAACTGCAATATGTTTAGTACAAGCATGGAACACTGGATTGGTAGATAAGAAAGTAGCCTCTAAGTTATCACACCATAACATGGTCATGGATGAAGTGGAAATCCGAAGTCTCCCGATAAAGAACAAATCCATAAAATTTTAGTGGTACCATCAGCCAAGGCTTTGTATTCTACTTCTGTAGAAGACCTAGCAATAATGCATTGTTTCTTGGATTTCCACGAGATAGGTGTAGAACCAAGGTACACAAGATACCCACCTATTGATTTTTGATTGTCAATACTACCTGTCCAATCAGCATCTGTGAAACTATGAAGAGTCAAGAGAAAGTCTCGAGTAATGTGGAGACCACAAGTTGCTATAGCCTACAAGTAATGTAGGATACGTTTAATAGCAACCCAATGATCATTAATAGGGGCATGCATAAATTGACATACTTTGTTGACTGCATAGCAAATATCAGGTCTAGTGAAAGTAAGATATTTTAGTGCTCTAACAATCTGTTAATATCATGTCGGATAAGTGAAGAGTATCAGGCACAATTCCTAGTTTGAAGGAGGTAGACAGAGAAGTATCAACTGGTTTGTAGGAAGTCATACCTACTTGTTTGATAATATCAAGTGCATACTTGTGTTGACTTAATAAGATACCCATAGCTGATGGTTTAACTTCAATGCCCAGGAAGAAATGAACAGAGCCCAAATCTCGAAGCTTAAATTCTGTTTGCAGTAAAGTAATCAATCTATGAAACAAGGCTGAGTTACTCCCGGTTAGTAAAATATCATCCACATACACAAGTAGATAAATCATAGCACTATTGAGAGAGAGAATAAACAGATAAGTGTCAACCTTGGATGCTTGAAATCCAATGGAAAGGAGGAACTCATTCAACCTGTTGTACCAAGCTCGAGGTGCTTGTTTCAAGCCATACAAAGATTTATGAAGATGACGACACATGAGATGACATAGCATAATCAGCAAACCCCGGTGGTTGTGCCATGTATACCTCTTCTTGAAGGATATCATTCAAGAAAGCATTATGAACATCCAACTGGTGAATATTCCAACCATATGACATAGCAATAGTGAGCATAAGACGTACCGTTATAGGTGACACGATGAAAAGATTGATGTCTTCTCCCAAGTGCAGGAGTTTCGAAGTAATAAATAACCCGGCAAGACCGGGGTCGAACCACAGGGAGGTTAATTGTACAAATTATAAACAACAATAATAGCAATAACAACAATAACTATAATAATAATAATAATAATAATAATAATAATACTAGTAGTAGTAGTAGTAGTATTAGTAGTAGTAATAATAATAATAATAATAGTATTAGTAGTAGCACTAATAATAATAATAATAATAATAATAATAAAGAAAGAGAAGAAGAAGATGATGATGAGAACTTGGAGAAGGAATATTAATATAACGATTAAACAATGATAATAAAAATTGTCAAGGTTAGAGATTCCACTAATGGTATGTCAAACAAGTATAATATAAACTCTTATTATTCAATTGGAAACCACACATAAAGAAGGTTCCAATTGGATTATAGATTGTTAACATGATTACATTAGTCATCTTATTCAATTAATGCTAATACTTGTAAATCTTGTCAAGCATTCATGATTATAACTTATGTTAACAACAAATCAAGTTCCTTTCATAGCTTAGGTGTCGGTTATACCATAAAATATGGGCAATGAAAGTGCCAAGCATTTGTTGTACCAAGTGTTATACAACATAAAACAAGCAAAGTATTAAAGAGTAAACAAGATAACAAATATAAAACATGTTAGTATCAAACATTAAAGTCCATATTAAGTTTACATTATACTTATTCTTACACCATTAGTGTAACCTTTTCACCTTGACATAATTAACTTAGCTAGACATAATGAAAGAAAGAAAAATAGATAAACAAAATAAGAACATAAAAGCTAACTAAGTAAAGGAAAGAAAATGAAAAGCATAAACTTAATATTAATGAAAGCAAAGCATAAACATTACAAAAAATACAAAGAGAGAAAGCAAGAGCATGATCTTGATCTGGAAACCAAGATGCCTAAATGCATGACAAATGCCTCCTTTTATAGGCCAAAATTGGGAACTATTGATTTGATGACTAATTGATAAGTGGGTGACCAACTCTTGACTTGGTGACAATCCTTATCTTCTCTTGTCTTCCCAAAATGTCATTGATAACGTCAAAATTGGAGCCATTTGAAACATGAAAGTTGTAGGCAATTGTCTCAGCTTTATTGTGTAAAACATTCAGCTCATTTGGACTTCTAGAACTCCAGATATGGCCAAAATACTGAACAGTGCTCGGGCTGGAAGACAGATTCGGGCTTCTTTGTTGTTGCTATAATTTGGACTTCAAAATGGCCTTTTTAGATCTTGGGCTCCATATTTACATTGTAGGCCTATGTCTTACCTTTCCATCCATATAAATTGGACCTAAATATGAGATATATAGCTCCAGATATGACCCAATTACCGAACAGTGTTCCGGTTTGGATTGCACCGACATCTCTTTTCTAAGTTTGACCATCTCTTTATCCTTGCAATTTAAGTTCTTAAAGTCATCAATCAATCCTTTCATTTATATGATAGGCCTGCATTTAAAATGAACATTTACCACAAATTAAAGGTATCTTATATTATTAGATATATTATTATAAAACATGCTTTAGTTAAGGAGTTATTGATACTTCAAGTGCAAAATGATGATATAAAACCATGATAAAAATACACTTTTAAGTACTAATCACACCCCCCAACCAGCTTATTACTAGTCCCTAGTAATCAAAGCGTTAAATAGAAAAACAATTTGTAAATTCCACAAAGCAAGGTATTCATCATTTAACTTCCATTAATCTATCCAGATAAACAAACTCTCATTAAATTTATATATCTGCTCAATACCTCTTAACAAGATATTAATAAACCTTTCTTTTGTGCTCAATGTATCAACACATAATTATGGGGCTTTTCTTGGAAGAAAACAAAATTTTTGTTCTAATGTTTAAGGTTAACTTCCTTGGGTTGGGATTATTATTTTTGTCTTTTTTTTTCTTTTTTTTTTTAAAAAAATATATACATATAATTTAAAAACATCATGCATCTTTAACCCAGGTAATGAGCTTTCAGCTAATGACTCCCAGACCAGTTGCTCTTAGGGCATTAGGTGTTAAGACACCCCTACGAGCTTAGTAACTCGGGTCGCAGATACTGATATATAGATAGTGCAATGTTTGATTCCCTTAAGCTTTTATCCTCAACCCATTTAACAAGCGTTGGGCCAATAGCTCCCAAGTTAGTTGACTTTAGGGTATTAGGTGTTAAAACACCTCTTCGGGCTTAATTGCTTAGGTAAGGGAGGCTACGAAACCAAACTTATCTACATTTTTATTATCATCATTTTTTTTCTTTTTTCATTTTTCTTTTTTTTTAATGTTTTTTTCCTTAATTATATACAATTCCTTTCCCTTAGTTGTTACCTTTAACAAAAGAACATAAATAATGTAACAATCCAATATGCAACCCACAATCATATGTTAAAGTGTGTGTGTGTAAATTAAGGTTTAAGAATACATGTTAAATAAGTATATGAGCAGAATTAAGTGATAACAATGCGAGAGTTTGTAAACCTGAATATTTCAAGAAGTATTATAATAGACCTTGTTAAGAATGGTTACTAAGATGCGTCTCAAGAGTCACTTTAACAAAAGAGCTCCTTTACTCTGCCATCCTAGTAACAACAATTATACACATGCTTTATGAAATGAAAAACAATTTTTTTTTATCAACTACTACCCTTTCCTCCCAACCAAAACGAGACATTGTCCTCAATGTTTTAAGGTAGAAAGATAGTGTATAGAAGATATCACCTGAAATAACGAACACTGACAAAACCTGAAACACACTGAAACAAAAATAAGAAATAACAAAACACAATAATAAAACCAAAAGACACAAAAATTCATAAATGAAGGCTCAAATCCAATCTAAGCTTTTTACGGCTTCCCTTAGATGACCAATTTATGCGACTCATGGAAGGATCAATTACAGGAATGAAGGATTGTAGCTGGTCAATTAATTATTCAGCAGTAGCAGCAGAGATTAACATTTAACAAACCTATGGGTTTATGGTGAATGTGCAATTGAGCCCAAGAGGAAATATGAAAGATCTCTTCCAATGTGCCTAGACCACCTGATAAAGCAATGAAGGCATCAGCATGGTTAAACATTGCATTCATTCGAGCTGACATTGTGGAGACCTGAAGTTCCTCTCCAATTGTTTTTCCAATGATGTCTCCTTGGGCTAAAGCTTCGGGGACAACCTCCAAAACTTGACTACCTCCTAAAAATGCAGCTATTGACACACCTCCCATTAACCCAAGACTGCCTCCCCCATACACTAAATGAATCTTTCTCTCAGCTAGCACTTGACCAAGATGATTTGCTGATTCTAAAAACTTATTTTCTTTCCTAGGACTAGATCCACCGAAAACACAAATATTTCTTATATGATGACTTGAGGAACTTGTCATTTCTACACACTTCTGTATTTGTTGAATGTATGGGTTGAGTAGAAATGAAAGGAAGGAAGAGAGGGTTTTATAGATGAGAAATTAGAAACGCAATCATAACACCTATATGTAGGCCAGCTGAAGTCTCACACACTCTCTCTCTTTTTATTTATTTATTTATTTACTTTAAAAAAAAAACATGTGTATGTACAGGTAATTGTGATTGTGGCTCACATCTTCCCTTGGTTTTACGTCCAAGAACGACTTAAACGTCCTTTATGGGTCGGGGATAGGCTTCCCATCCAGTTTTCTTGAAAACTGGCAAACAGGGTCTTTTTTAGTCAGATTCCCAAGACTAAATCGATCATGTTCTTTATGAAAATGGGGCCATAAATCATGAATTGCACGATGCACATCTCCACTAGGATACGTGTCAAGAGTTAATAGAAGATTATCTAAAAACTCCTTACTCAGGCCATCCTTAATGAATTGTATTTTATCTTCACGGTTTATAGATACCATTCCTAAAGAATGACATTGTGTATTAGAAGTCCATTTAGCACATTGATGACAGACTTCTAGTCGTTTTGCACGACGTTTCTTTGCAAAAGTGCTTTTACCTGTTCTAGGCATGTGTGAAATAAAGAAATTAGAGGACTCACCTGATAATCGGACCTTTGCTTCAATCAACCAGCGAATATCTTTAGGAATTCCATGATTCATTAACAATCTCAATCTTACACATCTAGCACGGTAAATTTTTGTAATCGCATTCTGAGGCAGAGCGGGAAAATACTTTTTCAATTTTTCAAGATTAGTGTCCATTTTCAAATGAGAATTAGAAGAGAGATTCAAAGAATTGCACAAATATATACACAGATATCAGTTATTGTGGGAACCTGAAAGAACCGACTTAAGTCATGGAGTACCGTTGTCCGCCATTTGACCAGGGTGAGAGAAACTAGCAAAAATCACAAAAACAATGTGAGAAAAAAAAATCAACCTTTATCTATAAGATCATTCAAACCAGTTGATTCATTTTCACTAGGAAAATTATCAAAGTAAGCTTTCAAACGATGTCCATTTTCCTTAAAAATATTGTCATTCATTGTATTCTCAATATCACAAGCCCCATAAGGATTGCTCCATCTCGATCTTAGCTCTCTAGGGAATGAATAGAGTTGATAATTATAAAACAAAACTTTTTGACTAGTGTCAACTTTTTGACAATTTTCACAAGTTTTGCAGAATGCATGCATGTCCTTGAACATGGTGGGCCAATAAAATCCATTTTGAAAGATTTTTGTAGCTGTCTTTTTTGACGAGAAATAACTTCCACATGCTTCAGAATGACAAAGTTTAATGACACTACTTACCTCATTGTCGGGAATAAATCTTTGAAATATTTGATCAGGACAATATTTGAATAAGTTAGGGTCATCACAATAAAAATTCTTCATTTCGTTCAAAAACTTTTCTTTATCTTGAGTACTCCAATCAGCTGGCAAATCTCCTAAAGCAAGAAAATTGATATTTTTATCATACTAAGCCATTGGACTAAGAGAAAGTAAGGATTCGTTAGGAAAGTAATCATCGATTGGTGTGATGTCAAATGTCAAATCTGTTGTCACTTTTGACAAAAGATCCGCATCAACATTTTCGGTGCTTGTTTCATCCGTGATTTCTTCCTTAGAATAAATCATTTGCAAATCTTCAGATTCATCGAACTCATTTTTACTTAAAGTAGATTCAAGTTGATCATAAACTAATTCGTCA
>NW_011502307.1:0-5224 GCF_000495115.2 Populus euphratica
AAGAAAACAAAATTTTTGTTCTAATGTTTAAGGTTAACTTCCTTGGGTTGGGATTACTATTTTTGTCTTTTTTTTTTCTTTTTTTTTTAACTCTATATACATATACTTTAAAAACATCATGCATCTTTAACCCATGTAACGAGCTTTCAGCTAATGACTCCCAGACCAGTTGGTCTTAGGGCATTAGGTGTTAAGACACCCCTACGAGCTTAGTAACTCGGGTCGCAGATACTGATATGTAGATAGTGCAATGTTTGATTCCCTTAAGCTTTTCTCCTCAACCCATGTAACAAGCGTTAGGCCAATAGCTCCCAAGTCAGTTGACTTTAGGGTATTAGGTGTTAAAACACCCCTTCGGGCTTAATTGCTTAGGTTAGGGAGGCTACGAAACCAAACTTATCTACATTTTTTTCCTTTTTTTTCTTTTTTTCTTTTTTTTTTTCTTTTTTTTTTCATGTTTTTGTTTTTTAATTGTATACAATCCCTTTCCCTTAGTTGTTACCTTTAACAAAAGAACATAAATAATGTAATAATCCAATATGCAACCCACAATCATATGTTAAAGTGTGTGTGTGTAAATTAAGGTTTAAGAATACATGTTAAATAAGTGTGTGAGCAGAATTAAGTGATAGCAATGCGAGAGTTTGTAAATCTGAATATTTCAGGAAGTATTATAATAGACCTTGTTAAGAATGGTTACTAAGATGCGTCTCAAGAGTCACTTTAACAAAAGAACTCCTTTACTCTGCCATCCTAGTAACAACAATTATGCACATGCTTTATGAAATGAAAAATAATTTTTTTTTATCAACTACTACCCTCCCCCCCCAACCAAAACGAGACATTGTCCTCAATGTTCTAAGGTAGAAAGATAGAGTATAGAAGATATCACCTGAAATAAGGAACACTGACAAACCTGAAACACACTAAAACAAAAATAAGAAACAACAAAACACAATAACAAAACCAAGCATGTGTATGTATAGGTAGTGGTAATTGTGGCTCACATCTTCCCTTGGTTTTACGTCCAAGAACGACTTAAACGCCCTCTATGGGTCGAGGATAGGCTTCCCATCCAGTTTTCTTAAAAACTGGCAAACAGGGTCTTTTTTAGTCAGATTCCCAAGACTAAGTCGATCATGTTCTTTATGAAATAGTGGCCATAAATCATTAATTGCACGATGCACATCTCCACTAGGATGCGTCTCAAGAGTCAATAGAAGATTATCTAAAAACTCCTTACTCAGGCCATCCTTAATGAATTGTATTTTATATTCACGGTTTATAGATACCATTCCTAAAGAACGACATTGTGTATTACAATTGCATCTAGCACATCGATGACAAACTTTGAGTCGTTTTGCACGACGCTTCTTTGCAAAAGTGCTTTTACCTGTTCCAGGCATGTGTGAAATGAAGAAGTTAGAGGACTCACCTGATAATCGGACCTTTGCTTCAATCAACCAACGAATATCTTCAGGAATTCCATGATTCATTAATAATCTCAATCTTGCACATCTAGCACGGTAAATTTTTGTAATCGCATTCTGAGGCAGAGCGGGAAAATACTTTTTCAATTTTTCAAGATTAGTGTCCATTTTGAAATGAGAATTGGAAGAGAGATTCAAAGAATTGCACAGATATATACACAGATATCAGTTATTGTGGGAAACTGAAAGAACCGACTTAAGTCACGGAGTACCGTTATCCGCCATTTGACCGGGGGGAGAGAAACTAGCAAAAATCACTCAAAAAGAAACATAAAAAGAAAATGTGAGAAAAACAAAATAATCAACCTTTATCTACAAGATCATTCAAACCAGTTGATTCATTTTCACTAGGAAAATTATCAAAGTAAGCTTTCAAACGATGTCCATTTTCCTTAAAATCATTGTCATTCATTGAATTCTCAATATCACAGGCCCCATAAGGATTGTTCCATCTTGATCTTAGCTCTCTAGGGAATGAATAGAGTTGAAAATTATAAAACAAAACTTTTTGACCAGTATCAACTTTTTGACAATTTTCACAAGTTTTGCAGAATGCATGCGTGTCCTTGAACATGGTGGGCCAATAAAATCCATTTTGAAAGATTTTTGTAGCTGTCTTTTTTGACAAGAAATAACTTCCACATGCTTCAGAACGACAAAGTTTAATGACACTACTTACCTCATTGTCGGGAATGAATCTTTGAAATATTTTATCAGGACAATATTTGAATAAGTTAGGGTCATCACAATAAAAGCTTTTCACTTCGTTCAAAAACTTTTCTTTGTCTTGAGTACTCCAATCAGTTGTCAAATCTCCTAAAGCAAGAAAATTGATATTTTTATCATACCAAGGCATTGGACTAAAAGAAAGTAAAGATTCGTTAGGAAAGTAATCATCGATTTAGATGTCGAATCTGTTGTCACTGTTGATAAAAGATTCGCATCAACATTTTCTGTGCGTTTGTTATCCGTGATTTCTTCCTCAGAATAAATCATTTGCAAATCTTCAGTTTCATCCAATTCATTTTTACTTAAAATAGATTCAAGTTGATCATAAACTAATTCCTCAATATGATCTACTTCTTGTAAATCATTATCATCTCCAGGTTGCTTGCAAATGTTGAAAATATTCATCTCCAATGTCATGTTTCCAAATGATAGCTTCATCAGTCCATTCCTACAATTAATCAATGCGTTAGAGGTTGCAAGAAACGGACATCCTAAAATAACAGGAAATGAATTACATGCTTCAGCAGGTTCTGTGTCCAAGACAATAAAATCCACAGGATAAATGAATTTATCGACTTGTACTAACACATCTTCAATTATTCCTCTAGACACTTTTACAGATCTATCGGCAAGTAAAAGAGATATAGAAGTTGGTTTTAACTCACCTAGATTGAGACTGTGAAAAACTGAATATGGAAGTAAATTCACACTAACTCCAAGATCAAGTAAGGCTCTTTCAATTTTATGCTCTCCAATAAAGCAAGAAATTGTAGGACAACCAGGGTCTTTATATTTCAAAGCATTATTGTTCTGAAGAATAACACTTACTTGTTCAGCTAAAAAGGCTTTCTTTTTCACATTCAGTTTCCTCTTCACAGTGCATAGATCTTTCAAAAATTTAGCATAGGAAGGAACCTGTTTAATAGCATTCAGCAAAGGTATATTGATCCTTACCTGTTTGAAAATTTCAAAAATTTCAGAGTTGTGATTGACTTTCCTTTGTTTGGTCATGGCTTGAGGAAATGGAAGTGCTGGCGGTGAATCAGTCGTTTCTTTGCAATTTTCAGATTCAACCCCTTCCTTACCCTTAGAGATTGACTCATCATCTTTCTTATAAGGTTCAAGAGAGGGTTTTTCAATAACCTTACCACTGCGCAGAGTAGTGACTGATTTGACTTGATCCATGTGTTGGCTTCCGGAACTACTTGCATTTGCATTGTATTGCCCCTTGGGATTTTGTTATGGTTGAGATGGAAACTTACTTTTCTCTTGGAAACTGAGAGTAGATGTTAATTTTGCAAGAGTATCTTTAAAATCTGTCATGTTTTGAGCAAGTTGAGTATTGATTGTCTCTTGCTTTTCAATGAATGCATGCAATGTTTCCTCAAGATTTCTTCTAGGAGGTGGAGCATAAGGAGGTGCATATCCATGAGAATTTTGGAAATTATGGTGTGCTTGAAACGGTGGTTGTGAAGTTTGTGCATTGTTGTTCTCACTCTTCCAACTGAAATTTGGGTGATTTCTCCAACCAAGGTTGTATGTTTAGGAGTATGGGTTGTGGTTGGCCCTTTGGAAACTGTTTAAAGCATGGGCTTGTTCATGGAGACATTCCTTAAAAGAAGGCAAGGTTGGACAGTTACTGGTTGAGTGTTCATTTGTTTCACAAATTTGACACACAATGTTTTCAACAGATTTTAATTGACCACTCTTTTTCAATTCTAGTGCCTCGACTTTTCTAGCTAAAGATGCAAACTTGGCTTGAAGGTCATGATCTTCTCTAAGGTTGTACATACCTCCACTAGATGTATGAGGTTGAGTTTTACTCGGTGTCTCATAACTACCCGCGGTGTCCCAATTTTGAGCATTTTCAGCTAACAAGTCTAAGTACTTCATTGCTTCATCAGGGTCTTTATCTTCAAAAGTTCCATTGCACATCAATTCAACAATTTGGCTATCTTTAGGTGTTAACCCTTCATAGAAATGTGAAACCAATCTCCATGTTTCAAAACCATGATGAGGGCAAGTACTAAGCAAGTCTCGATACCTATCCCAACATTGGTAAAATGTTTCTCCTGGTTTTTGAGTGAAAGTGGTGATTTGTCTTTTGAAAGAGTTTGTTCTATGAGATGGGAAAAACTTCTTTAAAAACTGTTGTTGCATTTCATCCCAAGCACGAATGGATCCTGGTCTTAAATTTTGTAGCCATGTTTTAGCTTTATCTTTTAATGAAAAAGGAAAAAGCTTTAAGGAATGGATCCTGGTCTTAAATTTTATAGCCATGTTTTAGCTTTATCTTTTAATGAAAAAGGAAAAAGCTTTAATCTAATGGTGTTCATGCTACAATTTAAATTATTATATGTGTTGCAGACCTCCTCAAATTCCCTTAAATGCAAGTATGGATTTTCCAATTCTAAGCCATGAAAAGAAGGTAAAAGTTGAATAATACCTGACTTAAAATTAAAATGAGATGCATCAGGAGGAAAAATTATGCATGATGGTGCACTTGTTCGTATGGGATTCATATGGTCTCTAAGTGTTCTAGCACAGTTATTCTCATTATTCTCATTATGAAGTGACTAATTATCTTCTTCGGCCATATTTTCTGAAAATGATGAGGATATCCTATAAAGTCTACCATTTGATGTACGTGACCACACTCTCATGCACGTATAGGAACAAAATAAAAGAAAGAAGAAAACAAAAGAAGAAGAAACAAGAGAAAAGAAACAAAATTATATATAAGAAAAGTGAAAAGAGAAAATAAAATAAATATTATAATTTATACAAAACTTACCTCCCCGGCAACGGCGCCAAAAACTTGACACAACTAAAAGATTGATGTTTTCTTCCAAGTGCAAGAGTGTCAAAGTAATAAATAACCCGGCAAAACCAGGGTCGAACCATAGGGAGGTTAATTGTACAAATTATAAATAACAATAATACAACAACAATAACAATAACAACAACAACAATAATAATAGTAATAACAGTAATAATAATAATAA
>NW_011502307.1:5285-22335 GCF_000495115.2 Populus euphratica
TAATAATAATAATATAGAAAAAGAAGGAGAAGAAGAAGAAGATGATGAGAACTTTGAGATGGAATATTAACGTAAAGATTTAACAATGATAACAAACAATGTCAAGGTTAGAGGATCTACTAATGGTATATCAAACAAGTATAGTATAAACTCTTATTATTCAATTGGAAACCACACACAAAGGAGGTTCCAATCAGATTATAGATTGTTAACATGATTACATTAGTCATCTTATTCAATTAATGCTAATACTTATAAATTTTGTCAAGCTTTCATGATTATAACTTATGTTAACAACAAATAAAGTTCCTTTCATAGCTCAGGTGTCGGTTATACCATACAGTATGGGCTATGAAAGTGCCAAGCATTTTTTGTACCAAGTGTTATACAACATAAATCAACATAAAGTATTAAAGAGTGAACAAGATAACAAATACAAAACATGTTAGTATCAAACATGTAAGTCCATATTAAGTTTACACTATACTTATTCTTACACCATTAGTGTAACCTTTTCACCTTGACATAATAAACTTAGCTAGACATAATAAAAGAAAGAAAAATAAATAAACAAAATAAGAACATAAATAAGATAAGAGTTAACTAAGTAAATGAAAGGAAATGAAAGGCATAAACTTGATATTAATGAAAGCAAAGCATAAACATTACAAAAAATACAAAGAAAGAAAGCAAGAGCATGATCTTGATCTGGAGACCAAGATGCCTAAATGCATTGCAAATGCCTCCTTTTATAGGCCAAAATTGGAAACTATTGATTTGATGACTAATTGATGAGTGGGTAACCAACTCTTGACTTGGTGACAATCTTTATCTTCTCTTGTCTGCCAAAAACGTCATTGATAATGTCAAAATTGGAGCTACTTGAAACATGAAAGTTGTAGGCAATTGTCTCAGCTATCTTGTGTAAACAATTCAGCTCATTTGGACTTCTAGAACTCCAGATATGGCTAACATACTAAACAGTGCTCGGGCTGGAAGATAGCTTCGGGTTTCTTTGTTGTTGCAACAATTTGCACTTGAAAATGACCTTTTTAGATCTTGGGCTCCATATGAAAGTTGTAGGACTATGTCTTACCTTTTTATCCATATAAAGTAGACCTAAATATAAGATCTATAGCTCTAGATATGACCCAATTACCGAATAGTGTTCCGGTTTGGATTGCATCGACATCTCTTTTCTAATTTTGGTCATCTCTTTGCCCTTGCAATTTAAGTTCTTAAAGTCATCAATCAATCTTTTCATTTATGTGATAGGCCTGTATTTAAAATGAATATTTACCACAAATTAAAGGTATCTTATATTATTAAAAATATTATTATAAAACATGCTTTAGTTAAGGAGTTATTGATACTTCAAGTGAAAAATGATGATATAAAACCATGATAAAAATGCACTTTTAAGTACTAATCAATACCATTAGTGGATTCTCTAACCTTGACATTTATTGTTATCATTGTTTAATCCTTACGTTAATCTTCCATCTCAAAGTTCTCATCAACTTTTCTTCTCCGCCTTCTTCTTCTTCTTCTTCTTCTTCTTTACTATTATTAGTACTACTACTACTACTACTATTATTATTAGTATTATTGCTACTATTATTATTGTTGTTGTTATTGTTACTATCATTGTTGTTTATAATTGTTATTTATAATTTGTACAATTATTGTTGTTTATAATTTGTACAATTAACCTCTCTGTGCTTCGATCCCGGTCTTACCGGATTATTTATTAGTTCGACACTCCTGGACTTGAGAGAAGATATCAATCTTTTAGTCATGTCATTATCTTTTCAACGATATTAGTTAAAGGTGCAGTTAAAGTGCTAAAATCTTTAAGAAATCTTTTATGAGTCATTTTCTTCTACATTAAAACAACTCTAATATCTATTCTTGAGGCATCATATTTAATCTTAGAAGTTTTTATAAAATTAAATAATGATAATAATTGGGCCGAAACCAATTTCATTTTCAATAAGATAAATGCATACTTTTAATCTATACCACAATTAAATCCTACTGACTTTTCAACAATTTTAGTTAAAGGTGCGACTAGAATACTAAAATCTTTAACAAACATTCTATAAAAATAGTCAAATCATGGAAACTTCTTACCCTTATAATTGAATTAGGTGTAGGCTATTCTTGGATATCCTTTACCTCTTTTTCATCCATTTCAATTTTTTTCACTAACAACATATCTAAACAAGACAATTTTCTTTATGCAAAAGATACATGATTAGTACTTAAAAGTGCATTTTTATCAAGGTTTTATATCATCATTTTGCACTCGAAGTATCAATAACTCCTTAACTAAAGCATGTTTTATAATAATATATCTAATAATATAAGATACCTTTAATTTGTGGTAAATATTCATTTTAAATGCAGGCCTATCACATAAATGAAAGGATTGACTGATGAATTTAAGAACTGAAATTGAAAAGACAAAGAGATGGCTAAACTTAGAAAAGAGATGTCGGTGCAATCCAAACAGGAACACTATTCGGTAATTGGGTCATATATAGAGCTATAGATCTCATATTTAGGTCTACTTTATATGGATGGAAAGGTAAGACATAGGCCTACAACTTTCATATGGAGCCCAAGACTTAAAAAAGTCATTTTCAAGTCCAAATTGTAGTAACAACAAAGATGTTCGAATCTGTCTTCCAGGCCAAGCACTATTCAGTGTTTGGCCCATATCTGGAGTTCTAGAAGTCTAAATGATCTGAATGTTTACACAAGAAAACCGAGACAATTTCCTACAACTTTCATGTATTTAAGTGGCTCCAATTTTGACGGTATCAATGATGTTTTGGGCAGACAAGAGAAGATAAGGATTGTCACCAAGTCAAGAGTTGGTCACCCACCCATCAATTAGTCATCAAATCAATAGTTCCCAATTTTGGCCTATAAAAGGTGGCATTTGCCATGCATTTGGGCATCTTAGTTTCCAGATCAAAATCATGCTCTTGCTTTCTCTCTTTGTATGTTTTGTAATGTTTATGCTTTACTTTCATTAATATCAAGTTTATGCCTTTCATTTCCTTTCATTTACTTAGTTAAGTTTTATTCTATTTATGTTCTTACTTTGTTTATTTATTTTCCTTTCTTTCATTATGTTTAGTTAAGTTTATTATGTCATGGTGAAAAGGTTACACTAATGGTATAAGAATAAGTATAGTGTTAACTTAATATGGACTTTAATATTTGATACTAACATGTTTTGTATTTGTTATCTTGTTCACTCTTTAATACTTTACTTGTTAAATGACTAATCTTGATTTATGTTATATAACACTTGGTACAACAAATGCTTGACACTTTCATAGCCCATAATGTATGGTATAACCGACACCTGAGCTATGAAAGGAACTTGATTTGTTGTTAACATAAGTTATAATCATGAATGCTTGACGAGATTTACAAGTATTAGCATTAATTGAATAAGATGACTAATGTAATCATGTTAACAATATATAATCTGATTGGAACCTCCTTTGTATGTGGTTTCCAATTAAATAATAAGAAAGATAAGAAACCTTATGTAATTTACTATGCAAGTAAAACTTTAAATAGTGCTCAAATGAATTATACCACCACTGAAAAAGAATTACTTGCAGTAGTATTTGCATGTGAAAAATTCAGATCTTATCTTGTTGGCTCACCTGTTGTTGTTTTTAGTGATCATGCAGCATTGAAATATCTTCTTTCTAAGAAAGATTCCAAGGCTAGATTGGTGCGGTGGATTTTATTACTTCAAGAATTTGATATCACAATCAAAGATAAGAAAGGCAGCGAAAATGTTGTCGCAGATCACTTGTCAAGATTGACAACAGATTCGAAAACTGACATCACACCAATCGATGACTACTTTCCTGATGAATCTTTACTTTCTGTCTCTACAATGCCTTGGTTTGCTAATATTGTCAATTTTCTTGTTTCAGGACAATTGCCAGCTCATTGGAATACCCAAGATAAAAGAAAGTTTTTGAACGAAGTGAAGAACTTTTATTGGGATGATCCTTATTTATTCAAATATTGTCCTGATCAAATATTTCGAAGATGCATTCCTGACAATGAGGTAAGTAGTGTCGTTAAATTTTGTCATTCTGAGGCATGTGGGGGCCATTTCTCATCAAGAAAGACAACTGCAAAAATCTTACAAAGTGGATTTTATTGGCCCACCATGTTCAAAGACTCACATGCATTCTACAAGTCTTGTAAAAATTATCAAAAGTTGGAATCTATTTCAAAATGTCAAATGATGCCTTTAAATCTTATTCTTATCATTGAGATCTTTGACTACTGGGGTATAGATTTCATGAGTTCATTTCCTCCATCATTTGGTTTCTTATACATATTAGTCGCAATAGATTACGTTTTAAAATGGATTGAGGCAATTCCAAGTCGAAACAATGATCACAAAACAGTGATAAAGTTTTTGAAAAATAATATTTTGGGTGGATTTGGAATCCCTCGAGCCATGATAAGTGATGGTGAAACACATTTCTACAACAAGCAATTTGAGTCTTTAATAAAAAAATATGGAATCACTCACAAAGTTGCCACCCTTATCACCCTCAAACAAGTGGACAAGTAGAGCTTGCTAATAGTGAGATCAAACACATTTTGGAGAAAACAATGAACCCTAATAGGAAAGATTGGTCTTTAAGACTTAATGATGCGCTTTGGGCTTATTGAACTGCTTATAAAACATCATTAGGTGTGTCACCTTATAGACTAGTCTATGGAAAACCTTGTCACTTGCTTGTGGAACTTGAACATAAAGCTTATTGGGCTATTAAAGCTTTCAATTTAAATCTTGATAATGTCAGTCAACTGTGAAAATTACAAATAAATGAGCTTGAGGAAATAAGAAATTATGCATATGAAAATTCAAAAATTTATAAAACAAGAATCAAAGAGTTTCACGACAAAAATATTCTGAGAAAAAATTCAATGTTGGTCAAAAAGTCTTACTTTATAATTCTCAACTGCATTTATTTCCTGGAAAACTAAGATCAAGATGGAGCGGTCCTTTTATTGTGAAACATGTGTATCCATATAGGGCCTGTGATATTGAGAATCCAAAAAATGACAATATTTTTAAGGTAAATGGATATCGTTTGAAAGTTTACTTTGATAATTTTTCAATTGAAAATGACTCTATTGAATTGAGTGATCCTATATATAAAGATTGATTTTTTGTGTTTTTTTAGTGATTTTTGGTAGTTTCTCTCACCTCGGTCAAATGGCGGATAACGGTACTCCATGACTTAAGTCGGTTCTTTTAGTTTCCCATAATAACTGATATTTGTGCAATTCTTTGAATCTCTCTTCCAATTCACATTTGAAAATGGACACTAATCTTGAAAAATTGAAAAAGTATTTTCCCGTTCTGCCTCAGAATGCGATTACAAAAATTTACTGTGCTAGATGTGCAAGATTGAGATTGTTAATGAATCATGGAATTCCTAAAGATATTCACTTGTTGATTGAAGCAAAGGCCTGATTATCAGGTTGAATCATGGAATTCCTTCATTTCACATATGCTTGGAATAGGTAAAAGCACTTTTGCAAAGAAACATCATGCAAAATAAATGAAAGTCTGTCATCGATATGCTAGATGGACTTGTAATGCACAATGTCATTCTTTAGGAATGATATCTATAAACCACGAAGATAAAATACAATTCATTAAGGATGGCCTGAGTAAGGAGTTTTTAGATAATCTTCTATTAACTCTTGAGACACATCCTAGTGGAGATGTGCATCGTGCAATTCATGATTTATGGCCCCATTTTCATAAAAAACATGATCAACTTAGTCTTGGGAATCTGACTAAAAAAGACCTTATTTGCCAGTTTTTAAGAAAACTAAATAGGAAGCCTATCCCCGACCTATAGAAGGTGTTTAAGCTGTTCTTGGACGTAAAACCAAGGAAGATGTGAGCCACAATCACAACTACCTGTACATACACATGATTTTTCAAAAATAAATAAATAAATAAAGAGAGAGAGAGAAAGTGTGTGACACTCCAGCTGGCCTACATATAGGTCGTATGATTACCTTTTTAATTTCTCATCTATAAAATCTTCTCTTCCTTCCTTTCATTTCCACTCAACCCATACATTCAACAAATATAGAAGTGTGTAGAAATGGCACGTTCCTCAGGTCATCACATAAGAAATATTTGTGTTTTCGGTGGATCTAGTCTTGGGAAAGAAAAGGAGTTTTTAGAATCAGCAAATCATCTTGGTTAGGTGCTAGCTGAGAGAAAGATTCATTTAGTGTATGGCTTGGGTTGATGGGAGGTGTGTCAATAGCTGTATTTTTAGGAGGCAGTCATGTTTTGGAGGTCGTCACCGAAGCTTTTGCACAAGGGGACATCATTGGAAAAACAATTGGAGAGGAACTACAGGTCTCCACAATGTCTGCTCAAATGAATGCAATGTTTAACCATGGTGATGCCTTCATTGCCTTACCAGGTGGTCTAGGCACATTATAAGAGATCTTTCATATTTCCTCTTGGGCCCAACTGCACATTCACCATAAACCCATAGGTTTGTTAAATGTTAATAGTTATTATGATAAGTTGTTGTCTTTTCTTGATCATGCTATGGAACAAGAATTTCTAACATCTTCTGCACGACAAATTATAATCTCTGCTACTAATGCTGAACAATTGATTGACCAACTACAATCTTTCATTCCTATAATTGATCCCTTCATAAGTCGCATAAATTGGTCATCTAAAGAAAGTTGTAAAAAGTTTAGATTAAATTTGAGTCTTCATTTGTAAATTTTTTGTGTCCTTTTGTTTTATTATTTCTTATTTTTGTTTAAGTGTGTTTCAGGTTTGTCAGTATTCGTTATTTCAGGTGATATCTTCTATACTCTATCTTTCTACCTTAGAACATTGAGGACAATGTCTCGTGTTGGTTGGGGGAAGAGGGTAGTAGTTGATAAAAAAAAAAATATTTTCCATTTCATAAAGCATATGCAAAATTATTGTTACTAGGATGGCAGAGTAAAGGAGCTCTTTTGTTAAAGTGACTCTTGAGACGCATCTTAGTAACCATTCTTAATAAGGTCTATCATAATACTTCTTGAAATATTCAGGTTTATAAACTCTCGCATTGTTATCACTTAATTCTACTCATATACTTATTTAACATGTATTCTTAAACCTTAATTTACACACACACACTTTAACATATGATTGTGGGTTGCATATTGGATTATTACATTATTTATGTTCTTTTGTTAAAGGTAACAACTAAGGAAAAAGAGATACTATATAATTTAAAAAAAAAAGCAAAAAAAATGATGATGATAAAAATGTAGATAAGTTTGGTTTTGTAGCCTCCCTAACCTGAGCAATTAAGCCTGAAGGGGTATTTTAACACCTAATATCCTAAAGTTAACTGATTTGGGAACTATTAGCCCAACGCTTGTTACATGAGTTAAGGAGAAAAGCTTAAGGGAATCAAACGTTGCACTATCTATGTATCAGTATCTACAACCTAAGTTACTAAGCTCGTAGGGGTGTCTCAACACCTAATACCCTAAGACCAACTGGTCTGGGAGTCATTAGCTGAAAACTCGTTACATGGGTTAAAGATGTATAGTGTTTTAAGTTATATATATATATATATATATATATATATTAAAAAAAGAAGAAGAATAAAAAGAAAATAATAATAATAATAATCCCAACCCAAGGAAGTTAACCTTAAATATTAGAATAAAAATTTTGTTTTCTTCCAAGAAAAGCCCTATAATTATGTGTTGATATATTGAGCATAAAAGAAAGGTTTATTAATATCTTGTTAATAGGTATTGAGCAGATATATAAATTTAATGAGGGTTTGTTTATCTGGATAGATTAATGAAAGTTGAATGATGAATACCTTGCTTTGTGGAATTTGCAAAGTATTTTTCTATTTTAATGCTTTGATTACTAGGGACTAGTAATAAGCTAGTTAGGGGGTGTGATTAGTACTTAAAAGTGCATTTTTATCAAGGTTTTATGTCATCATTTTTGCTCTTAAAGTATCAATAACTCCTTAACTAAAACATGTTTTATAATAATATATCTAATAATATAAGATACCTTTAATTTATAGTAAATGTTCATTTTAAATGTAAGCCTATCACATAAATGAAAGGATTGATTGATGAATTTAAGAACTAAAATTGAAAGGACAAAGAGATGGCTAAACTTCGAAAAGGGATGTCGGTGCATTTAGGTTTACTTTATATGGATGGAAAGGTAAGACATAGGTCTACAACTTTTATATGGAGCCTAAGATTTAAAAATATCATTTTCAAGTTCAAATTATAGTAACAACAAAGAAATCTGAATCTGTCTTCCAGTCTGAGCATTGTTCAATAGTTGGCCCATATCTGGAGCTTTAATAGTCCAAATGACCTGAATTTTTTACATAAGAAAGCTGAGACAATTTCCTATAATTTTCATGTTTGCAAGTTGTTTCAATTTTCACGTTATCAATGACGTTTTGGGCAGACAAAAGAACATAAGGATTATCACCAAGTCAAGAGTTGGCCACCCACTCATCAATAAGTCATCAAATCAATAGTTCCCAATTTTGGCCTATAAAAGGAGGCATTTGCCATACATTTAGGCATCTTGATTTCTAGATCAAGATCATGCTTTTGCTTTCTCTCTTTTTATTTTTTGTAATGTTTATGCTTTGCTTTAGTTAATATCAAGTTTATGTCTTTCATTTCCTTTCATTTACTTAGTTAACTTTTATCCTTTTTATATTCTTATTTTGTTTATTTATTTTTCTTTCTTTTATTATGTTTAGCTAAGTTTATTATGTCAAGGTGAAAAGGTTACACTAATGGTGTAAAAATAAGTATAGTGTAAACCTAATATAGACTTTAATGTTTGATACTAACATGTTTTGTATTTGTTATCTTGTTCATTCTTTAATACTTTACTTGTTCAATGACTAATCTAGATTTATGTTGTATAACACTTGGTACAACAAATACTTGGCACTCTCATAACCCATACTATATGGTATAACCGACACCTGAGCTATGTAAGGAATTGATTTGTAGTTAACATAAGTTATAATTAAGAATGTCTGACAAGATTTACAAGTATTAACATTAAATGAATAAGATAACTAATGTGATCATGTTAACAATTTATAATCTGATTGGAACCTCCTTTGTGTGTGGTTTCCAATTGAATAATAAGAGTTTATACAATTCTTGTTTGACATAACATTAGTGGAACCTCTAACCTGGCATTTGTTATTATCATTGTTTAATCCTTACGTTAATCTTCCATCTCAAAGTTCTCATCAACTTCTTCTTCTTCTTCCTTATTATTATTATTATTATTATTATTATTGCTACCACTATTATTGTTGTTGTTGTTGTTTATAATTATTGTTTATAATTTGTACAATTAATCTCCTTGTGGTACGACCCTAGTCTTACCAGGTTATTTATTACTTTGACACTCCTGCAGTTAAGAGAAGATATCAATCTTTTGGTCGTGTCAGTTGGGGAGTGAGGGTAGTAGTTGATATAAAAAAAATTAACTGTGTTTTTTATTTCATAAATTATTTGCAAAACTGTTATTACTAAAATGGTAAATTAAGGATGAATTTTATTAACTCTTGAGATGTGTCTTGGTAAATATTTTTCAATGGTTATTTGCAATATTCACAACAAGGTTTATCAAAATACTTCTTAAAATTTCTGGTTTACAAGCTTTTGCATTGTTATCACTTCATTATGCTCATATACTTATTTTCACATACACATGTTAACATATGATTGTGGGTTGTACATTGGATTATTATATTATTTATGTTTTTTGTTAAACGTAACAACTAAAGGAAAGGGATAAATAATATATAAATTGCAAAAAACAAAAAACAAAAAAGTGATGATAATAAAAACGTAGATAAGTTTGGTTTTGTAGCCTCCCTAACCTAAGTAATTAAGCCCGAATAGATGTTTTAACATCCAATACTCTAAAGTAAATTGATTTAGGAGCTATTGACTCAATGCTTGTTACATGGGTTGAAGAGAAAATTTTAAGAGAATCAAATATTGCACTATCTATGTATTAGTAGCTGCAACCCGAGTTACTAAGCTTGTAGGGATGTCTCAACACCTAATGCCCTAAGACCAACTAGTATGGGAGTCATTAGACGAATGCTTGTTACATGGGTTAAAGAGTTTATATTATAATTAATGTAATCATATTAACCATTTATAATCTGATTGGAACCTCCTTTATGTATGGTTTACAGTTGAGTAATAAAAAGAGTTTATGCTATACTTGTTTGAAATACCACTACTGGATACTCTAACTTTGATGTTTGTTTTTATTATTGTTTGATCCTCATATTGATATTTCATCTTAAAGTCCTCATCAACTTCTTCTTCTTCTTTTATTTTATTATTATTATTATTAGTATTAGTATTAGTATTAGTACTACTACTACTACTACTACTACTATTATTACTATTATCACTCCTACTACTAGAATTACCACTACTATTACTACTACTACTACTATTACTATTATTATTATTACTACTACTACTACTACTACTATTACTACTACTGTTATTATTATTGTTGTTATTGTTGTTGTATTATAATTGTTTATAATTTATACTATTAACCATCTTGTGGTTCAACCCTAGTTTTGTAGGGTTATTTATTACTTCGACACTCTTGCACTTGGGAGAAGACATCAATCTTTTGGTCATGTCAGCTGTATTATTTGAAATATCATTAATGAATCCTCTAACATTGACAATTATTTTTATCATTGTTTGAACTTCATTTCCATCTCGTTGTCGTCGTTATCATCATTATTATTATTTATAATTTATATAGCAAACCTCCCTATGGTTCGACCCTGATCTTGCCGGGTTATTTATTAATTTGACACTGCTACACTTGGAACAAGACATCAATCATTTGGTTGTGTCAAGTTTTTGACACCATTGCTACGTAGGTAAATTCTTGTATAAATTATTATTTTTATTTTATTTTCTCTTTTCACCTTTCTTATATCTAACTTTGTTTCTTTTGTTTTGTTTCTTTTACTTCTTTTTTTCTTCATCCTTTTATTGTCTTCCTACACATGCATTTGAGTTTGGTCACGTACATTAAATGGTAGACTTTGTAGAGTATTCTCATCATATTCAAAAAATATAGCCAAAGAAAATAACCAGTCGCTTCATAATGCAAATAATAAGAATAACCATGTTAGAACACTTAGAGTGCATATGAATTTCATAAGAACAAGTGCACCCTCATGCATAGTTTTCCCTCTTGATGCATCTCATTTCAATTTTAACTCATTCATTATTTAACTTTTATCTTCTTTTCATGCCTTCGATTTAGAAAATCCATACTTGTATTTAAGGGAATTTGAAGAGGTCTGTAACACCTATAATGACTTAAATTCTAGTATGAACACAATTAAATGAAAGCTTTTTCATTTTTCATTAAAAGATAAAGTTAAAACATGGCTACAAAATTTGAAACCAGGATCTAGTCATGCTTGGGATGAAATGCAACAATAATTTTTAAGGAAGTTTTTTCAATCTCATAGAACAAACTCTTTCAAAAGACAAATCATCATTTTCATTCAAAAACCAGGAGAAACATTTTATCAATGTTAGGATAGATATTGAGACTTGCTTAATACTTGCCCTCATCATGGTTTTGAAACATGGAGATTGGTTTCATATTTTTATGAAGGCTTAACACATAAAGATAGGTAAATAGTTAAATTGATGTGCAATGAAATTTTTGAAGATAAAGACCCTAATGAAGCAATAGAGTACTTAGACTTGTTAGTTGAAAATGCTCAAAATTGAGACATCGCATGTACTTATGAGGCATCGATTAAAACTCAACCTCATACATCTAGTGGAGGTATGTACAACTTTAAGAAAAAACATGACCTTTAAGCCAATTTTGCATCTTTAGTTACAAAAGTCGAGGCATTATAATTAAAAAAGAGTGCTCAATTAAAATATATTCAAGACAATGTGTGTTAAATCTGTGAAACCAATGAACACTTAACAATGACTATCCAACTTTAACTTCTTTTAAGGAATGCCTCCATGAACAAGACCATGCTTTAAATAGTTTCCACTAACCTAATCATAACCCGTACTCGTAAACATATAACCTTGGTTGGTGAAATCATCCAAATTTCAATTAGAAGAGTGATAACAATAATGCACAAACTTCACAGTCACCATTTCAAACATACCATAATTTTCATGATTCTCATGTATATGCAACTCCTTATGCTCCACCTCTTATTAAAAAATATTGAGGAAACATTGCATACATTCATTAAAAAGCAACAGACAATCAATACTCAACTTGCTCAAAGTATAACAGATTTTAAAGATAGTCTTGTAAAATTGACATCTACTCTCAGTTTGCAAGAGAAAGGTAAGTTTCCATCTCAACCACAACAAAATCCCAAGGTGCAATATAATGTAAATGCAAGTAGTTCCAAAAGCCCACACATGGATCAAGTCAAATTAGTTATCACTATTCACAGTGGTAAGGTTATTGAAAACACACTCTTAAATCTTGTGAGAAAGATGATGTGTTAATCTCCAAGGGTAAGGAAGGGGTTGAATCTGAACATTGCAAAGAAAAGATTGATTTCCTGCCAGCACTTTCATTTCCTCATCCCATGACCAAACAAAGAAAAGTCAATCACAACTTTGAAATCTTTAAAACTTTCATACAGGTAAGAATTAATATAACTTTGCTAGATACTATTCAACAGGTACCTTTTTATGCTAAATTTTTTAAAGATTTGTACACCGTGAAGAGAAAACTAAATGTGAAAAAGAAAGCTTTCTTAGTTAAACAATTAAATGTCATTCTTCAGAACAATAATGCTTTGAAATATAAATACCTTGGTTGTCCTATAATTTCTTGTTTTATTGAAGAACATAAAATTGAAAGAGCCTTACTTGATCTTGGAGCTAGTGTGAATTTACTTCTAATTTTAGTCTTTCATAGTCTCAATCTAGGTAAATTAAAACCAACTTTTATAACTCTCTTACTTGCTAGTAGATCTATAAAAGTGCCTAGAGGAATTGTTGAAGATGTGTTAGTATAAGTTGATAAATCATTTATCCTGTGAATTTTATTGTCTTGGACACACAACTTATTGAAGCATGTAATTTATTTTCTGTTATTTTAGGATGTCTATTTCTTGCAACTTTTAATGCATTGATCAATTGTAGTAATGGAATAATGAAGTTATCATTTGGAAATATCATTAGAGATGAATATTTTTAACATTTGCAAGCAACCTAAAGATGACAATGATTTACAAGAAGTGGACTTTATTGAAAAATTAATTCATGATCAATTTTAAATCACTTCCAATGAAACTAAGATCGATGAATCTAACAATTTGCAAATGGTTTATTTTTAGGAAGAATCAAGGCAGGTAATTGGAGACCATAAATTAAGAAATTACCACCACGATCAATTAAGTCCATATCTTCAAGTGTTCAACCACCCAAACCTGATTTGAAGTCATTACCATTCAATCTTAAATACTCATTTTTGGGAGAAAATAAAACTTTTCCAATAACAATCTCTTCCAAACTTAATGCACATCAAAAAGGTAAGTTATTAAAAACTCTAAAAATGCACAAAAATGCTTTAGGATGGACCATAGCTGACATAAAAGATATTAGTTCTTTGATTTGCATACACCAAATTTATTTAGAGGAAAATGTTAAACCCTTTAGAGAAATACAACAAAGACTTAATCCTAATATAAAAGAAGCAGTGAAAAATGAAGTCATTAAGCTTTTATATAATAGAATCATTTATCCTATTTTTGACAGTAAATGGATAAGTCCTGCCCAAGTTATACCCAAGAAGTCTAGAATCATTGTGATAACAAATGGAAAAAATAAATTAATTCCAACTAGAACTAGTACTAGGTGGTACATGTGCATTGACTATAGAAAACTTAATTCAATGACTAGAAAAGATCATTTTCCTTTACCTTTCATAGATCAAATCTTAGAAAGAGTTGCAGGTCATCAATTTTATTATTTCTAGATGGCCATTTAAGTTACAACCAAATTGAAATTGCATTGGAAAAGCAATAGAAGACTATTTTCACATGTCCATTTGGTACTTTTGCATATCGAAGGATGCCTTTTGAATTATGTAATGCATTGACCATGTTTCAAAGATGCATGCTTAGTATATTTAGTGATATAGTTGAACGTTTTTTTTGAAATTTTTATGGATAATTTTTCTGTTTTTGGCGATTCATTTTATTGTTGTTTGACTAACCTAGAAAAGGTTTTTAAGCAAGTGTGAAGAGAAAAATCTTGTACTGAATTGGAAAAAGTGTCACTTTTTGGTAAAAAACAGCATTGTACTTGGTCACATTGTTTCATCAAAAAGAATTGAGATTGACAAATCTAAAATTAAATTAATTGCTAACTTGCCAACACCAAAATCTATTAAAGATGTTAGATCATTCTTAGGACATGCTGGTTTTTATAGAAGGTTCATCAAAGCCTTTGTTAGACTTAAAAACTTGCTTACTTCTACTCCTCTCATTCAACCTCTTGATTGGTCATTACCTTTTGAAATAATATGTAACGTTAGTGATTATCTCGTAGGTGCTATTTTGGGACAAAGAAAAGATAAAAAACCTCATGTAATTTACTATGCAAGCAAAATTTTAAATAGTGCTAAATAAATTACATCACTCGTGAAAAACAATTACTTGCAGTGGTCTTTACATGTGAAAAATTCAGGTCTTATCTTGTGGGCTCACCTGTTGTTGCTTTTAGTGATCATGCAACATTAAAATATCTTTTTTTTAGGAAAGATTCCAAGGCTAGATTGGTGTGGTGGATTTTGTTACTTCAAGAATTTGATATCACAATCAATGACAAGAAAGGTATCGAAAATGTTATTGTAGATTATTTATCAAGATTGGCAATAGATTCAAAATCTGATACCACACTTACTTGTTCGGCTAGAAAGGCTTTCTTTTTCACATTCAGTTTCCACTTCACAGTGCATAGATCTTTCAAAAATTTAGCATAGAAAGGAACCTGTTTAATAGCATCCAGCAAAGGTATATTGATTCTTACTTGTTTGAAAGTTTCAAAAATTTTAGAGTTGTGATTGACTTTCCTTTGTTTGGTCATGGCTTGAGGAAATGGAAGTGCTGGCGGAGAATCAGTCTTTTCTTTGCAATTTTCAGATTCAACCCCTTCCTTACCCTTAGATATTGACTCATCATCTTTCTCATAAGGTTCAAGAGAGGGTTTTTCAATAACCTTACCACTGCGAAGAGTAGTGACTGATTTGACTTGATCCATGTGTTAGCTTTCGGAACTACTTGCATTTGCATTGTATATCCCCTTGGGATTTTGTTGTGGTTGAGATGGAAACTTACCTTTCTCTTGGAAACTGAGAGCAGATGTTAATTTTGAAAGAGCATCTTTAAAATCTATCATGTTTTGAGCAAGTTGAGTATTGATTGTCTCTTGCTTTTCAATGAATGCATGTAATGTTTCCTCAAGATTTCTTCTAGGAGATAGAGCATAAGGAGGTGCATATCCATGAGAATTTTGGAAATTATGGAGTGCTTGAAACGGTGGTTGTGAAGTTTGTGCATTGTTGTTCTCACTCTTCCAACTAAAATTTGGGTGATTTCTCCAACCAGGATTGTATGTTTGTGAGTATGGGTTGTGGTTGGTCCTTTGGAAACTGTTGAAAGCATGGGCTTGTTCATGGAGACAGTCCTTAAAAGAAGGCAAGGTTGGACAATTATTGGTTGAGTGTTCATTTATTTCACATATTTGACACACAATGTTTTCAACAGATTTTAATTGACCACTCTTTTTCAATTCTAGTGCCTCGACTTTTCTAGCTAAAGATGCAAACTTGTCTTGAAGGTCATGATCTTCCCAAAGGTTGTACATATCTCCACTAGATGTATAAGGTTGAGTTTTACTCGGTGCCTCACAAGTACCCGCAGTGTCCTAATTTTGAGCATTTTCAGCTAACAAGTCTAAGTACTCCATTGCTTCATCAGGGTCTTTATCTTCAAAAGTTCCATTGCACATCAATTCAACCATTTGCCTATCTTTAGGTGTTAACCCTTCATAAAAATGTGAAACCAATCTCTATATTTCAAAACCATGATGAGGGCAAGTACTAAACAACTCTCAATACCTATCCCAACATTGGTAAAATGTTTCTCCTAGTTTTTGAGTGAAAGTGGGGATTTATCTTTTGAAAGAGTTTGTTATGTGAGATGGGAAAAACTACTTTAAAAACTGTTGTTGCATTTCATCCCAAGCAAGAATGGATCCTGGTCTCAAATTGTTTAGCCATGTTTTACTTTTATCTTTTAATGAAAAAAGAAAAAGCTTTAATCTGATGATGTTCATGCTACAATTTAAATTATTATATGTGTTACAGACCTCCTTAAATTCCCTTAAATGCAAGTATGGATTTTCCAATTCTAAGCCATAAAAAGAAGGTAAAAGTAGAATAATGCCTGGTTTAAATTAAAATGAGATGCATCAGGAGGAAAAACTATGCATGATGGCGCACTTGTTCTTGTGGGATTCATGTGGTCTCTAAGTGTTGTAGCACGGTTATCCTCATTATTCTCATTATGAAGTGATTGATTATTTTCATCGGCCATACTTTCTGAAAATGATGAGGATACCCTACAAAGTCTACCACTTGATGTACGTGACCACACTCTCATGCACGTGTAGGAATAGAATAAAAGGAAAAAGAAAACAAAAGAAGAAGAAACAAGAGAAAAGAAACAAAGTTATATACAACAAAAGTGAAAAGAGAAAATAAAATAAATATTATAATTTATACAAAACTTACCTCCCCGGCAACGGCGCTAAAAACTTGACACGACAAAAAAATTGATGTCTTCTCCCAAGTGCAGAAGTGTCGAAGTAA
>NW_011502281.1:0-17153 GCF_000495115.2 Populus euphratica
AAGACACCCCTACAAGCTCAATAACTCGGGTCGCAGATACTGATATGTAGATAGTACAATGTTTGATTCCCTTAAGCTTTTCTCCTCAACCCATGTAACAAGCGTTGGTCCCACTTATCAATTAGTCATCAAATCAATAGTTCCCAATTTTGGCCTATAAAAGGAGGCATTTGCCATGCATTTAGGCATCTTGGTTTTTTTGCAATTTAAGTTCTTCAAGTCATCAATCAATCCTTTCATTTATGTGATAGGCCGGCATTAAAAATAGACATTTACCACAAATTATAGGTATCTTATATTATTAGATACATTATTATAAAACATATTTTAGTTAAGGTGTTATTGATACTTCAAGTGAAAAATGATGATATAAAACCATGATAAAAATGCACTTTTAAGTACTAATCACACCCCCCAACCAGCTTATTACTAGTCCCTAGTAATCAAAGCGTTAAAATAGAAAACAAATTTGCAAATTTCACAAAGCAAGGTATTCATCATTTAACTTCCATTAATCTATCCAGATAAACAAACTCTCATCAAATTTATATATCTGCTCAATACCACTTAACAAGATATTAATAAACCTTTCTTTTGTGCTCAATGTATCAATACATAATTATGGGGCTTTTCATAGAAGAAAACAAAATTTTTGTTCTAATGTTTAAGGTTAACTTCCTTGGGTTGGGATTACTATTTTTGTCTTTTTCTGTCTTTTTTTTTAAAACTCTATATACATATAATTTAGAAACATCATGCATCTTTTACCCATGTAACGAGCTTTCAGCTAATGACTCCCAGACCAGTTGGTCTTAGGGCATTAGGTGTTAAGACACCCCTACGAGCTTAGTAACTCGGGTCGCAGATACTAATATGTAGATAGTGCAATGTTTGATTCCCTTAAGCTTTTCTCCTCAACCCATGTAACAAGCGTTGGGTCAATAGCTCCCAAGTCAGTTGACTTTAGGGTATTAGGTGTTAAAACACCCCTTCGGGCTTAATTGCTTAGGTTAGGGAGGCTACGAAACCAAACTTATCTACATTTTTATTATCATCATTTTTTTTTCTTTTTTTTCTTTTTTTTTATATTTTTTTTCTTCTTGTTTTTGTTTTTTTAATTATATACAATCCCTTTCCCTTAGTTGTTACCTTTAATAAAAGAACATAAATAATGTAATAATCCAATATGCAACCCACAATCATATGTTAAAGTGTGTGTGTGTAAATTAAGGTTTAAGAATACATCTTAAATAAGTATATGAGCAGAATTAAGTGGTAACAATACGAGAGTTTGTAAACCTGAATATTTCAGGAAGTATTATAATAGACCTTGTTAAGAATGGTTACTAAGATGCGTCTCAAGAGTCACTTTAACAAAAGAACTCCTTTACTCTGCCATCCTAGTAACAACAATTATGCACATGCTTTATGAAATGAAAAACAATTTTTTTTTATCAACTACTACCCTCTCCTCCCAACCAAAACGAGACATTGTCCTCAATGTTCTAAGGTAGAAAGATAGAGTATAGAAGATATCACCTGAAATAATGAACACTGACAAACCTGAAACACACTGAAACAAAAATAAGAAATAACAAAACACAATAATAAAACCAAAAGACACAAGTTTTTACAAACAAAAAAATTCAAATCGCAGTTGTGACTGTGGCTCACATCTTCCCTTGGTTTTACGTCCAAGAACAGCTTAAACGCCCTCAATGGGTCGGGAATAGGCTTCCCATCCAGTTTTCTTAAAAACTGGCAAACATGAACTTTTTTTAGTCAGATTCCCAAGACTATGCCAAGTATGTTCTTTATAAAAATGGGTTCATAAGTCATGAATTACACGATGCTTATCTCGACTATGATGAGACTTAAGAGTCAATAGAAGATTATCTAAAGACTCTCTGTGTTTTGAAATAAATCCAACCTTCTGACAATTTTCACAGTTTTTGCGGCATGCATCTGACTCCTTGAATATGATGGGCCAGTAAAATCCACTTTGTAAGATTTCTACAATCCTCTTTTTTGATGAGAAATGATCCCCACATGCCTTAGAGTAACAAAATTTAATGAAATTACTTACCTCATTGTCGAGAATGCATTTTTGAAATATTTGATCAGGACAATAATTGAATAAGTAAGGGTCATCCCAATAAAAATTTTGCTCGTTGCTCAAAAATTTTCTTTTGTCTTCAATACTCCAATGAATTGGCAAAAATCCTGAAGCAAGAAAATTGATATTTTTAGCAAACCAAGGCATTGAATTAAGAAAAAGTAGAGATTCATCAGGAAAGTGATCATCGATTGGTGTGATGTCGAGTGTCAAATCTGTTGTCACTTTTGATAAAAGATTCGCATCAACCTTTTCGATGCCTTTTTCATCCTCGATTTCTTCCTGATTGGTTTTGGCATGAGAAAATGGAAGTGCTGGCGAAGAATTAGTCGTTTCTTTGCAATTTTCATATTCAACCCCTTCCTTACCCTTAGAGGTTGACACATCATCTTTCTCACAAGGTTCAAGAATTGGTTTTTGAATAACCTTACCACTACAAAAAGTGATGACTGATTTGACTTGATCCATGTGTTGACTTCCATAACTACTTGCATTTGCATTGTATTGCTCATTGAGATTTTGCTGTGGTTCAGATGGAAACTTACCTTGCTCTTGAAAATTGAGAGCAGATGTGAATTTTGCAAGAGTTTCTTTAAAATCTGTTATGCTTTGAGTAAGTTGAGTATTGATTGTCTCTTGCTTTTCAATGAATGCATACAAAGTTTCCTCAAAATTACTTCTAAGAGGTGGAGCATAAGAAGGTGCATATCCATAAGAATTTTGGAAATTATGGTGTGCTTGAAACTATGGTGGTGAAGTTTGTGCATTGTCACTCTTCCAACTGAAATTTAGGTGGTTTCTCCAACCAGGATTGTATGTTTGTGAATATGGGTTATGATTGGACCTTTCAAAACTGTTTAAAGCATGAGCTTGTTCATGGAGACATTTCTTAAAAGAAGGCAAGGTTGGACAATCATTGGTTGAGTGTTCCTTTGTTTCACAGATTTGACACACAATGTTTTCAACAGATTTTAATTTACCACTCTTTTTCAATTCTAGTGCCTCGACTTTTCTAGCTAAAGATGCAAACTTGGCTTGAAGGTCATGATCTTCCCTAAGGTTGTACATACCTCCACTAGATGTATGAGGTTGAGTTTTACTCAATGCCTCATAAGTACCCGCGGTTTCCCAATATTGAGCATTTTCAGCTAACAAGTCTAAGTACTCCATTGCTTCATCAGGGTCTTTATCTTCAAAAGTTCCATTGCACATCAATTCAACCATTTGCCTATCTTTAGGTGTTAACCCTTCATAGAAATGTGAAACCAATCTCCATGTTTCAAAACCATGATGAGGGCAAGTACTAAGCAAGTCTCGATACCTATCCCAACATTTATAAAATGTTTCTCCTGGTTTTTGAGTGAAAGTGGTGATTTGTCTCTTGAAAGAGTTTGTTCTATGAGATGGGAAAAACTTCTTTAAAAATTGTTGTTGCATTTCATCCCAAGCACGAATGGATCCTGGTCTCAAATTTTATAGCCATGTTTTAGCTTTATCTTTTAATGAAAAAGGAAAAAGCTTTAATCTGATGGTGTTCATGCTACAATTTAAGTTGTTATATGTGTTGCACACCTCCTCAAATTCCCTTAAATGCAAGTATGGATTTTCCAATTCTAAACCATGAAAAGAAGGTAAAAGTTGAATAATACCTGGTTTAAAATTAAAATGAGATGCATCAGGAGGAAAAACTATGCATGATGGTGCACTTGTTCTTGTGGGATTCATGTGGTCTCTAAGTGTTCTAGCACGGTTATTCTCATTATTCTCATTATGAAGTGATTGATTATCTTCTTCGGCCATATTTTCTGAAAATGATGAGGATACCCTACAAAGTCTACCACTTGATGTACTCATTTTGAAGTGATTGATTTTCTTCTTTAGCCATATTTTCTGAAAATGATGAGGATATCCTACAAAGTCTACCACTTGATGTACGTGACTACACTCTCATGCACATGTAGGAATAGAATAAAAAGAAGAAGAAACACGAGAAAAGAAACAAAGTTATATACAAGAAAAGTGAAAGGAGAAAATAAAATAACTATTATAATTTATACAAAACTTACCTCCCCGGCAACGGCGCCAAAAACTTGACACGACGAAAAGATTGATGTCTTCTCCCAAGTGCAGGAGTGTCGAAGTAATAAATAACCCGGCAAGACCGGGGTCGAACCACAGGGAGGTTAATTGTACAAATTATAAACAACAATTATAAAACAACAATAACAACAACAACAACAACAATAATAATAATAATAATAATAACAGTAGTAATACTAATAATAATAATAATAATAATAATAATAATAATAATAAAGAAAAAGAAGGTGAAGAAGAAGAAGAATACGAGAACTTGGAGATGGAAAATTAATGTAAGGATTAAACGATAATAATAACAAATGTCAAGGTTAGAGGTTCCACTAATGGTATATCAAACAAGTATAGTATAAACTCTTATTATTGAATTGGAAACCACACACAAAGGAGGTTCCAATCAGATTATATATTGTTAACATGATTACATTAGTCATCTTATTCAATTAATGGTGATACTTGTAAATCTCGTCAAGCATTCATGATTATAACTTATGTTAACAACAAATCAAGTTCCTTTCATAGCTCAGGTGTCGGTTATACCATACATTATGGGCTATGAAAGTGCCAAGCATTTGTTGTACCAAGTGTTATACAACATAAATCAAGATTAATCATTTAACAAGCAAAGTATTAAAGAGTGAACAAGATAACAAATATAAAACATGTTAGTATCAAACATTAAAGTCCATATTAAGTTTACACTATACTTATTCTTACACCATTAGTGTAACCTTTTCACCTTGACATAACTAACTTAGCTAGACATAATGAAAGAAAGCAAAATAGATAAACAAAATAACAACATAAAAGTTAACTAAGTAAAGGAAAGGAAATGAAAGGCATAAACTTAATATTAGAACAAAATAAGAACATAAAAGCTAACTAAGTAAAGGAAAGGAAATGAAAGGCATAAACTTGATATTAATGAAAGCAAAGCATAAACATTACAAAAAATACAAAGAGAGAAAGGAAGAGCATGATCTTGATCTAGAAACCAAGATGCCTAAATGCATGGCAAATGCCTCCTTTTATAGGCCAAAATTGGGAACTATTGATTTGATGACTAATTGATAAGTGGGTGGCCAACTTTTGACTTGGTGACAATCCTTATCTTCTCTTGTCTGCCCAAAACGTCATTGATAACGTCAAAACTGGAGCCAGGTGCAAACATGAAAGTTGTAGGCAATTGTCTCAGCTTTCTTGTGTAAAAAATTCACAACGTCAAAATGGGAGCCAATTGTAAACATGAAAGTTATAGGTAATTGTCTTAGCGTTCTTGTGTAAAACATTCAGCTCATTTGGACTTCTAGAACTCCAGATATGGCCAAAATACCGAACAGTGCTCGGGCTGGAAGACAGATTCGAGTTTCTTTGTTGTTGCTACAATTGGGACTTGATAATGGACTTTTTAGATCTTGGGCTCCATATGAAAGTTGTAGGCCTATGTCTTACCTTTCCATCCATATAAATTGGACCTAAATTTGAGATCTGTAGCTCCAGATATGACCCAATTATCGAATAGTGTTCCGGTTTGGATTGCACCGACATCTCTTCTCTAAGTTTGACCATCTCTTTATCCATGCAATTTAAGTTCTTCAAGTCATCAATCAATCCTTTCATTTATATGATAGGCCTGCATTAAAAATAGACATTTACCATAAATTATAGGTATCTTATATTATTAGATACATTATTATAAAACATATTTTAGTTAAGGAGTTATTGATACTTCAAGTGGAAAATGATGATATAAAACCATGATAAAAATGCACTTTTAAGTACTAATCAACAAGTCGATAAATTCATTTATCCTGTGGATTTTGTTGTCTTGGACACACAACCTGTTGAAGCATGTAATTCATTTCCTATTATTTTAGGACATTCGTTTCTTACAACTTCTAATACATTGATTAATTGTAGGAATGGACTGATGAAGCTATCATTTAGAAACATGACATTGGAGATGAATATTTTCAACATTTGCAAGCAACCTAGAGATGATAATGATTTACAAGAAGTAGATCATATTGATGAATTAGTTTATGATCAATTTGAATCTACTTTAAGTAAAAATGAGTTGGATGAATCTGAAGATTTGCAAATGATTTATTCTGAGGAAGAAATCATGGATGAAAAACGCATCTAAAATGTTGATACGGATCTTTTGTCAAAAGTGACAACAAATTCGACATCTAACATCACACCAATCGATGATTACTTTCCTAACGAATCCTTACTTTCTCTTAGTCCAATGCCTTGGTATGATAAAAATATCAATTTTCTTGCTTTAGGAGATTTGCCAGCTGATTGGAGTACCCAAGACAAAGAAAAGTTTTTGAACGAAGTGAAGAGCTTTTATTGTGATGACCCTAACTTATTCAAATATTGTCCTGATCAAATATTTTAAAGATTCATTCCCAACAATGAGGTAAGTAGTGTCATTAAACTTTGTCATTCTGAAGCATGTGGAAGTTATTTCTCGTAAAAAAAAAACTACAAAAATCTTTCAAAATGGATTTTTTTGGCCCAACGCTTGTTACATGGGTTGAGGAGAAAAGCTTAAGGGAATCAAACATTGTACTATCTACATATCAGTATCTGCGACCCGAGTTATTGAGCTTGTAGGGGTGTCTTAACACCTAATGCCCTAAGACCAAGTGGTTTGGGAGTCATTAGCTGAAAGCTCGTTACATGGGTTAAAGATGCATGGTGTTTTAAATTATATGTATATATATTAAAAAAAAAAGAAAAAAGAAGAAGACAAAAATAATAATTCCAACCCAAGGAAGTTAACCTTAAACATTAGAACAAAAATTTTGTTTTCTTCCAAGAAAAGGCCTATAATTATATGTTCATACATTGAGCATAAAAGAAAGGTTTATGAATATCTTGTTAAGAGGTATTGAGTAGGTATATAAATTTAATGAGAGTTTGTTTATCTGGATAGATTAATGGAAGTTAAATGATGACTACCTTGCTTTGTGGAATTTGCAAAGTATTTTTCTATTTTAATGCTTTGATTACTAGGGACTAGTAATAAGCTAGTTGAGGGGTGTGATTGATACCTAAAAGTGTATTTTTATCAAGGTTTTATATTATCATTTTGCACTTGAAGTATCAATAACTCCTTAACTAAAGCATGTTTTATAACAATATATCTAATAATATGAGATACCTTTAATTTATGGTAAATGTTCATTTTAAATGCAGGTCTATCATATAAATGAAAGGATTGATTGATGAATTTAAGAACTGAAATTGGAAGGACAAAGAGATGGCCAAACTTAGGAAAGAGATGTCAGTACAATCCAAATCGGAACACTATTTAGTAATTGGGTCATATCTAGAGTTGTAAATGTCAGATTTAGGTCTACTTTATATGGATGGAAAGGTAAGATATAGACCTACAACTTTCATATAGAGCCCAAGATCTAAAATGGCCATTTTTAAGTCCAAATTGTAGCAACAACAAAGAAGTCCGAATCTATCTTCCAGCCCGAGCACTGTTCAGTGATTGGCCCATATCTGGAGTTCTAGAAGTCCAAATGAGTTGAATGTTTTACTCAAGAAAGATGAGACAATTTTCTATAACTTTCATATTTTCAAGTGGCTCCAATTTTGACGTTATCAATGACGTTTTGGACAAACAAGAGAAGATAAGAATTGTCACCAAGTCAAGAGTTGGTCACCCACTCATCAATTAGTCATCAAATCAATAGTTTCCAATTTTGGCCTATAAAAGGAGGCATTTTCCATGCATTTAGGCATCTTGGTCTCCAGATCAAGATCATGCTCTTGCTTTCTTTCTTTGTATTTTTTGTAATGTTTATGTTTTGCTTTCATTAATATCAAGTTTATGCCTTTCATTTCCTTTCATTTACTTAATTAACTTTTATCTTATTTAAGTTCTTATTTTGTTTATTTATTTTTCTTTCTTTCATTATGTCTAGCTAAGTTTATTATGTCAAGGTGAAAAGATTACACTAATGGTATAAGAATAAGTATAGTGTAAACTTATAGATTATGTTCTAGTCCTCTAGTTTTCTTTGTCATAAGAATTTTTGCTAAAGTCTGACATCAAAGACTTGACCATTCACACTTATGTATTTTATATTAAATCCTCTATAATAAGGCCTTGATGGTTTCTTCCTCGACCATTTATAATATTAGTTGTATGGCTTAATCTTTAGGCAAGTCTATTTGATCTCATTTAGGTTCTTCAAAGCATGTTAGTTTGGCTCTTTTAGACTTAGATTTTAGTGATGTTTAATGTCCTTCACCAACTTATTCAGTGAATGACAGCATGCACTTTGTTATTTTTATTAATTATTTTTTTTAAATATATCTATTTTTTTCCTTTGAGTAGTAAATTCAAAACTTATGATGTTTTTATTTAATTTTAAAAGTTAGTTGATAATTAGTTTGAAACTCATATAAAACAATTTTAGAGTAATTAGGATGGCGAATTAGAGAACTAAAAAGCTATTTTGATATTATAGGCATTGCTCACAATATTGTGCACTTGTTTTTGTGGTATTCATGTGGTTTCTAAGTGTTCTAGTATGGTTATTCTCATTATGAAGTGATTGGTTATCTTCTTCGACTATATTTTCTGAAAATGATGAGGATACCCTACAAAGTCTACCACTTAATATACGTGACTACTTTCTCATGTAAGTGTAGGAATAGAATAAAAAGAAGAAGAAACAAAAGAAAAGAAATAAAGTTATATACAACAAAAATAAAAAGAGAAAATAAAATAAATACTATAATTTGTACAAGAACTTACCTCCCAGGTAACGGCGCCAAAAACTTGACACAACCAAAAGATTGTTGTCTTCTTCCAAGTATAGGAGTGTCAAAATAATAAATAACCTGACAAGACCGAGGTCAAACCACAAGGAAGTTAATTATATAAATTATAGATAACATTAATACAACAACAACAACATTAACAACAATAATAATAGTAGTAGCAGTAGTAGTAGTACTAGTAATAATAATAATAATAATGAAGAAGAAGAAAAAGAAGAAGAAGAAGAAGTTGAAAAGAACTTTGAGATGGTAGATTAATGTAATGATTAAACAATGATAGCAATAAATATCAAGGTTAGAGGATCCACTAATGGTACGTCAAACAAGTATAGTATAAACTTTTCTTATTCAATTTGAAACCACACACAAAGGAGGTTCCAATCAGATTATAATTTGTTAACATGATTACATTAGTTATCTTATTCGATTAATGCTAATACTTGTAAATCTCGTTAGGCATTCATGATTATAACTTATGTTAACAACAAATCAAGTTCCTCGCATAGCTCAAGTATAGGTTATACCACACAATATGGGCTATGAAAGTGCCAAGCATTTGTTGTACCAAGTGTTATACAACATAAATCAAGATTAGTCATTTAACAAGCAAAGTATTAAAGAGTGAACAAGATAACAAATATAAAACATGTTGGCATCAAACATTAAAGTCCATGTTAAGTTTACACTATACTTATTCTTACACCATTAGTATAACCTTTTTACCTTGACATAATAAACTTAACTAAACATAATGAAAGAAAAATAAATAAATAAACATAAATAAGATAAAAGTTAACTAAGTAAAGGAAAGGAAATGAAAGGTATAAACAAGATATTAATAAAAATAAAACTTAAGCATTACAAAAAATACAAAAAGAGAAAGTAAAAGCATGATCTTGATCTGGAAACCAAGATGCCTAAATACATGGAAAATGCCTCCTTTTAAGGCTAAAATTGGGAACTATTGATTTGATGACTAATTGATGAGTGGGTGGCCAACTCTTGACTTGGTAACAATCCTTATCTTCTCTTGTCTGCCCAAAACGTCATTGATAACGTCAGAATTGGAACCACTTGAAACATGAAAGTTGTAGGAAATTGTCTTAGTTTTTCAAGAAAAAAAGTAAAGGTCATTTGGGCTTCTAGAACTCCAGATATAGCTAAGCACGAAACAGTGCTCGGGCTACAGGATAAATTCAAACTTCTTTGTTGTTGCTACAATTTGGACTTGAAAATGACCTTTTTAAATTTAGGCTCCATATAAAAGTTGTGAGCCTATGTCTTACCTTTCGATTCATATAAAGTAGACCTAAATTCAAGATCTGCAGCTCTATATATGACCCAATTACCTAATATTGTTCCGGTTTGGACTGTATCAACATCTTTTTTCTAAGTTTGGCCATCTCTTTGTCCTTTCAATTTCAATTCTTACACTCATCAATCAATCCTTTCATTTATATGACAGAGCTACATTTAAAATGAACATTTACCACACATTAGATATGTTATTATAAAACATGCTTTAGTTAAGGAGTTATTGATACTTAATGTGCAAAATGATGATATAAAACCTTGATAAAAATATACTTTAAGTACTAATCACAATGACATCAGAAACTTGAGACAATCATATAATTGATGTATTTTTTGAAGTGCAAGGGTATCAAAATAATGAATAAACTTGAAAGACCAAGGTCAATCTAAAATACAAAGAGATCTAAAAGATGTGATATTAATGTAAAAATTTAACAAAGGTAAAATAATTGTCAAGGTTAAAGGATCCAGTAATGGTATTTCAAATAAGTATAATCCAAACTCTTTCTATTAATCAACTGGAAACCACACACAAAAAAGAATTCAATCAAATAATTTCTAATTAATGGATCATTTTAAATTATTAACGTGATCATATTAATTATCTTTAATTAATTTATTTGAGTAATGTCAACACTTGTAAATGTTTTAAAGTATTCAAGATGCTAACTTATGTTAATAATAAATCATAATACTTTTATAGCACAAGTGTTGGTTCTTTATGTGGTATGCTATGAAAGAATCGAGGATTTGTTGTGTCAAGGATTGCACACCATGAATCAAGACTCATTACTTAACATGGATGATATTAAGATTAATTAAGATAACAACTATAATACATGTTAATAACAATCTTTCTTGAATTTAAACATTAAAATCCATGTTGAATTTGTACTATACTTATTCTTACATCATCAATATAACCTTTTCACTTTGCTAGAAATAGATTTAACTAAATATAAATAAATAAATAAATAAATAAGATAAAAACATAGTTATGATATAAATTAACTAAGTTTAAGAAAGAAAATGATAAGCATAAACTAAACATTAATAAAAATATAATATAAAATAAAACTTAAATATTACAAAAATATAAAGAAAAAATGTAGGAGCATAGATCTTAAACTAAAAATCAAGATATCTACACATATAGAAAATGCCTACTTTTAGAAGCTAAAATTTAGAACTATGAATATGGTGGCTAACATTTGATTTGATGACTGGATAAAACACTACTAATAATATCATAATCAGAATAAATGGTCTACATGATAGTTATATATAATTTTCTCATCTCTCCAAACAAAAAAAGAAAGAAAGAGCTTATTTGGGCTTTTAAAACTTTAGATATATGCTAAACACCAAACAAAGTCTAGACTATAGGATATATTCAGACTTCTTTGTTGCTGCTAAGATTTGAATTTATAAATAATAGTATTAAGTCTTTGGCTCTTTATGAATATTTTAGACTTATATCTTAACTTTCCATCAAGCTAAATCAAACCTAAATTTGAGGTTGATAACTCTAGTTATAACTTAAAAAATAAATGGTTTTGAATATAATTAGTTTAATTAGGATTTCTTCTCTAAGCCTAGCTCTCTATTTTTCTTTTAACATAATCCTAAATTTCAACAATTAAACATATCAATAAGTTCTTTGGATTGTGAGATATGCTTACTTTACAAACTTGTATTTAAAACTAAATATTTATCATAAATTAAAAAATATCTTATATTATTAGACTTGTTATTATAAAACATACTTAAGTTATGGAATTTAATGATACTTTAATTACAATATGATAATATAAAATCTTAATAAAAATATACTTTTAATTACTTATCATTCCCTCTTATCTAACTCACCAAATTCTTTCATCTTCACCACTTTTTCTTGTAAGTTAACCTTACTAACATATGCTAGAAAGTCACATTCTTTACTATAATTTTTCCCCCGTATATATGAACATGCACATGAATTCTTTGGCTATTGATTAAAATTCCATACTATGGTCCAATAAGCTTTCTCCCAAATTTGTATAAAGGCAATAAAGGCATTAAAGGCTAGAACTTCTTATCCTTATTACTAATGCATCAAGTAGTTTATCTATTTTCTATAATAAGCATCATAAGTTATTCATTCTTGTTTGCCTTGATGTATCTCATATAATTTTTTTTTTATATCTTCAATCTTCACCACCTAGAGTCTTAGTTTCTCTTGCCTCCTTGTATTAAATACCATGTAGGATTGTTTGTCTTGCAAATTAGAAATCATGACATTTTGTTTACCCATGCTATAAAAAACCTCACCAAACCTCATATCCTTCTTCTCAAATTGTTATTGCATAGCCTATAGCATAAAAAATAGGCTTTCACTCTTCTTCGTAGATAATGATATGTTCTTGGAAAACATCATTGAAATCTAAAATTTTATGTTAGTAGTAATAACATATATCTTCTCTCTTTTGCTCTCATATGTGTAAACTAAATATGATTTCACTCAACTCGTGTTTCACTCAATTTTGGCATTTCATGATAATATGGTAACCTTTTTACCTTTTACCTCTCATGCTTTTTCTTTTTAGTTCTTCAAGAAACTAATAAAAAGCAACAAATTTTTTTAGTTTTATAGCAACCTACTAATAGAATTCAAGACACACAACAATAAAAAAGACAAGAAGAAAGAGATGATAAAAAGGAAGATGACAACAAAATAAAAATGAAAACAAAAACAAAAACAAAAACAAAAACAAAAACAAAAACAAAACAAAACAAATATGAATATGAAAACAAGAATGAAATGAAATTCAAGAATGACTTTATGAAATGAAATTAATATATGCATCAAATAATCCAAAACCAATATCAAATAATCAAATTCAAATTGATATGAATTGAGAGTTTCTTAAGAATTCTAAATTCAATTTTGTGCAACTTTAATGTTTAAGGCAAAAACTCAATCTTTGATTTATTCTTTTTTCTTTTTTTTATATACTATTTATGCAAAAATCAAGACTAAAAACAACAAATAAATAACATGAAAAATTTTAGATAGATAAATTTAACCTAATTTTAAAGCTTTTCTCTGATACCAACTAATACAAACCTGAAGGGTAAAAATCCTTGAACCCACACGTAAGAAAGAAACAACCTAAGAAAGCTAAAATTAGATTACGATAAAAACCTGACACAATGATCGCCTAAACCGAGGCATCAAAATTATTGGATAAAAAAGAACTTCATCCCTATGATTATAATGAATCATGAACTAGAAGTATAAAGGAAGAACCTCATAAAAATAGTTGATCTTGGAAAAGTATAAGAAACGTTTAATGAAGAATCAAAAGTATGAGCAACCTTATCACATAAAAAGTATTATTTTGGAATAATCCAATCTTTTATTAAAAAAAAACCACAATACAAATTAAACAACCCTATTTATACTAGGTAAATCATTATAAACAATGTCAAAAAGTTAACAAAAAAGTTCTTAAAAAAATCATAAATCAACTAAGAAAATAATACAATTCTTGCATGGTAGCTTCTAAGCTTCATTACAAGGTCTTCTAGATGATAATTGCTATAAAATATTAATGATTAGTACTTAAAAGTGTATTTTTATCAAGGTTTTATATCATCATTTTGCACTTGAAGTATCAATAACTCCTTAACTAAAGCATGTTTTATAATAATATATCTAATAATATAAGATACCTTTAATTTGTGGTAAATGTTCATTTTAAATGCAGGCCTATCACATAAATGAAAGGATTGATTGATGAATTTAAGAACTGAAATTGAAAGGATAAAGAGGTGGTCAAACTTAGAAAAGAGATGTCGGTGCAATCCAAACCAGAACACTGTTTGGTAATTGGGTCATATCTGGAGCTATAGGTCTCAGATTTAGGTCTACTTTATATGGATGGAAAGGTAAGACATAGGCCTACAACTTTTATATGGAGAACAAGATCTAAAAAGGCCATTTTCAAGTCCAAATTATTGCAACAACAAAGAAGCCCAAATCTGTCCTCCAACCCGAGCACTATTCAGTATTTTGGCCATATCTGGAGTTCTAGAAGTCGAAATGAGCTGAATGTTTTACAAAAGAAAGCTGAGACAATTGCCTACAACTTTCATGTTTTTGAATGGCTCCAATTGTGACTTTATCAATAACATTTTGGGCAGACAAGAGAAGATAAGGATTGTTACCAAGTCAAGAGTTGGTCACCCACTCATCAATTAGTCATAAAATCAATAGTTCCCAATTTTGGCCTATAAAAGGAGGCATTTGCCATGCATTTAGGCATCTTGGTCTCCATATCAAGATCATGCTCTTGCTTTCTCTCTTTGTATTTTTTTGTAATGTTTATGCTTTGTTTTCATTAATATGAAGTTTATGCCTTTCCTTTACTTAGTTAACTTTTATCTTATTTATGTTCTTATTTTGTTTATCTATTTTTCTTTCTTTCATTATATCTAGCTAAGTTTATTATGTTAAGGTGAAAAGGTTACACTAATGGTGTAAGAATAAGTATAGTATAAACTTAATATGGACTTTAATGTTTGATACTAACATGTTTTATATTTGTTATCTTGTTCACTCTTTAATACTCTGCTTGTTAAATGACTAATCTTGATTTATGTTGTATAACACTTGGTACAACAAATGCTTGGCACTTTTGTTGCGATGTCGCGGTCGCACAAATTAATTACCCTTACACTTAAATCACACAAGATAGTATAGAGCAAGCAAGGGATCGATCCCACGAGGAAGATTTAGTTTAGATTTTTATGCTATACGTTATGTAATTGGGGGGTTTTGATTTGTGATAATCTAAACTATGGAAGAAATTAAACTAGTGAACACAATCAATTAAAACTGAAATTTATCAAGAAAACAAACCTTGGTCACAAGCACACATCCACCTACAGAAATCAGAACCGATCCTCGAAACGAAACTCCAGTTTATATTCTGAATTTTTATCTTTTCTTAACTTTGGTTAATTAACGGATCCGCCGTATAACTAGCCTTAACCAACAAATAATCACAGTGTCCGCACTAATGATTTAATCTAATGGCAGCCTTAAGATCTAGATAAATTCATTAATCTTAACAACCAAGTTGTCTGCTTGTGTTGCTTTGATCGAATGTTTTCCCTAAGTTTAATAACGTAGTTCCGCCACAATTATCAAGCTTAGTTGCTTCACAAGTTTATATACCCTAACTCCGGTTCTGATATCAAACTTAGCAATAGATTGTTCACAATAATAACTTAGAGTCCGCTCTAGCAATTATCAACAACAATCATAGAAAATATGCATAGGAAAACAATCATACTCATTCATAATACAAACTGAAAATAAATGGAAGAATAAATCTCACAGTTCTTGAAATCTGAAAGTTTCTGCGTCCTTGCAACCAAGAAAAGAGCTTAGCCTTGCATATCTATTGAACAACTACTCCTAAAGATAAAAGAAAGCATTATTTCTAGTATGTAGAGAGGAGAGTTTGTGTTTCTTCACTTCTAGTTGCTACCACCTTTCTTTGATTCTATTGCACTCCCCTCCTCCTCTTTCTTGGCTCTCTTGATGTCTATATATAGGCTTCAATGGCAGCTCCTCTTGCTTCTTTATCAACAATGGTGGCTGCCAAACTTGCCAAACTTTGACATTAGTAGTCACCACAAACAACCCACCATTGTAGCCTCCTTCTTTGACAATGGCAGCATTCCAACTTGCAGCTGGTTTGTGGTTGGTGATTTGAGGTTGGTGGATTGAGGTTGGTGGCTACTTTTCTTGACCTTCTAGATTGATTTACTAGAGGGGCTAAATTGCTGAAATTATAACTTGGATGATAGTTTAGAAGCTTCGAAACATAATTTGGACTCATTTCTTCACGAAACCTGATTGCTGGCAGAATTCAGTTGTCATCTTTGAAAAATCATATCGCCCTCATATGACATCGTTTTTGGCTGAAAATTGGAGCGTTTCTAGACCTTTGAGTCATGAATCCAAAAAAATTGAGTTTGCATCAATTGGACTTCTATAGCTCCAGATATGGAATTTTGAATGGACAAAGGTCAACAGTGGCAGAATACGAGATTTGACTTTGAAGGATGTGATTTCCATGATCTTCCTCTTTGTATTTTTCTTGCATTACATTTCCAGAAAGGTATGGATGTTAGCTTTTTAGAGCCACTGGAATCACTTCATTTTGATCTCTAGAACTCACACTCTGCACAAAACATCGACTGAACGTCAAATCTGCCAATTATCTCCAATTTACTCCTTTTTGCATTTTTCATCCAAAAGTGCCTTCAAAACATAAAACAAAGAATATCAAGGCATTTTACATATAAAACATGGACAAAACATTAGGTAAAAGTGGGTGAAACTATCGAATAATATGGTTACATCAACTTTCATAGCCCATACTATATGGTATAACCGACACCTAAGCTATGAAAGGAACTTGATTTGTTGTTAACATAAGTTATAATCATGAATGCTTGACGAGATTTACAAGTATTAGCATTAATTGAATAAGATGACTAATGTAATGATGTTAACATTTTATAATCTGATTGGAACCTCCTTTGTGTGTGGTTTTCAATTGACTAATAAGAGTTTATACTATACTTGTTTGACATACCATTAGTGGATCCGCTAACCTTGACATTTATTGTTATCGTTGTTAAATCTTTACGTTAATATTCTATCTCAAAGTTCTCATCATCATCTTCTTCTTCTTCTTCTTTATTATTATTATTATTATTATTATTATTATTATTATTATTATTATTAGTA
>NW_011502281.1:17214-22765 GCF_000495115.2 Populus euphratica
TTAGTATTACTACTACTACTATTATTAGTACTATTATTATTGTTGTTGTTATTGTTATTGTTGTTTTATAATTGTTGTTTATAATTTGTACAATTAACCTTCCTGTGGTTCGACCCCGGTTTTGCCGAGTTATTTATTACTTCGACACTCCTGCACTTGGGAGAAGACATCAATCTTTTAGTCGTGTCAATGATGTTTTGGGCAAACCATTAGTGGAACCTCTAACCTTGACATTTGTTATTATCATTGTTTAATCCTTACGTTCATCTTTCCATCTCAAAGTTCTCATCAACTTCTTCTTTTTCTTCTTCTTCTATTACTACTACTACTACTACTACTACTACTATTGTAATTATTGTTATTGTTGTTATTACTATTATTATTATTGTTGTTGTTGTTGTTGTTGTTATTGTCGTTTATAATTTGTACAATTAACCTCTCTGTGGTTCGACCCCGGTCTTGCTGGGTCATTTATTACTTTGATACTCCTCCACTTGGGAGAAGACAACAATCTTTTGGTCGTGTCAAGTTATTGGTGTCGTTGCCAGGGAGGTAAGTTTTGTATAAATTATAATATTTATTTTATTTTCTCTTTTCACTTTTCTTGTATATAACTTTGTTTCTTTTCTCTTGTTTCTTCTTCTTTTGTTTTCTTCTTCCTTTTATTCTATTCCTACACGTGCATGAGAGTGTGGTCACGTACATCAAGTGGTAGACTTTGTAGGGTATCCTCATCATTTTCAGAAAATATGGCCGAAGAAGATAATCAATCACATCATAATGAGAATAACCGTGCTAGAACACTTAGAGACCACATGAATCTCACAAGAACAAGTGTACCATCATGCATAGTTTTTCCTCCCGATGCATAGTTTTTCCTCCCAATGCATCTCATTTTAATTTTAAACCAGGTATTATTCAACTTTTACCTTCTTTTCATGGCTTAGAATTAGAAAATCCATACTTGCAATTAAGGGAATTTGAGGAGGTCTGCAACACATATAATAATTTAAATTGTAGCATGAACAACATCAGATTAAAGCTTTTTCCATTTTCATTAAAAGATAAAGCTAAAACATGGCTATAAAATTTGAGATCAGGATCCATTCGTGCTTGGGATGAAATACAACAACAGTTTTTAAAGAAGTTTTTGCCATTTCATCGAACAAACTCTTTCAAAAGACAAATCACTACTTTCACTCAAAAACCAGGAGAAACATTTTACCAATGTTGGGATAGGTATCGAGACTTGCTTAGTACTTGCCCTCATCAGGGTTAACACCTAGAGATAGGCAAATGGTTGAATTGATGTGCAATGGAACTTTTGAAAATAAAGACCTTGATGAAGCAATGGACTACTTAAACTTGTTAGCTGAAAATGCTCAAAATTGGGACACTACGAGTACTTATGAGGCACCGAGTAAATCTCAACCTCATAAATCTAGTGGAGGTATGTACAACCTTAGGGAAGACCATGACCTCCATGCTAAGTTTGCATCTTTAGCTAGAAAAGTCGAGGCACTAGAATTGAAAAAGAGTGGTCAATTTAAATCTATTGAAAACATTGTATGTCAAATATGTGAAATAAATGAACACTCAACTAGTAACTGTCCAACCTTGCCTTCTTTTAAGGAATGTCTTCATGAACAAGCCCATGCTTTAAATAGTTTCCAAAGGGCCAACCACAACCCATACTCCCAAACATACAACCCTAGTTAGAGAAATCACACAAATTTCAGTTGGAAGAGTGATAATAACAATGTACCAACTTCACAACCACCATTTCAAGCACACCACAATTTTCAAAATTCTCATGGATATGTACCTCCTTATGCTCCACCTCCTAAAAGAAATCTTGAGGAAAGATTGCATGCATTCATTGAAAAGCAAGAGACAATCAATACTCAACTTGCTCAAAACATGACAGATGACACGATCAAAGAGTTGATGTCTTATCTCAAGTGCAGGAGTGTCAAAGTAAAATAACCCGGCAAGACCGGGGTCGAACCACAGGGAGGTGAATTATATAAATTACAAATAAAGAAAAAGATTTGAAGAGAATAATAACAGAAAAGGAGTTGAAGAAAGTTTTGGGATGTGATATTGATGTAAGGATTAAACAATAACAAAACATATGTCAAGGTTATAGGATTCACTAATGGTATTTCAAATAAATATAATATAAACTCTTTTTATTACTCAACTAGAAACCACACACAAAGGAGGTCCTAATCGGATGATTTCTCGTTATTAGCTCATTATAAATTACTAACATGATCATATTAATTATCTTATCTAAGTAATACCATACTTATAAATATCATCAAGTATTCATGTTGCTAGTTTATGTTAACAACAAATCAAGTTTCTATCATAATAACGATTTCGGCCGAAAACTATGAAAGATCAAGCATTTGATGTACCAAATATTATACAACACAAATCTAAATTAAACATTTAATAAGCAAGGCATTAAGAATTAGTAAGATAAAAAGATAAAACATGTTAATAACAATCTTTCTTGGATATAAACACTTAAAGCTCATGTTGAGTTTATATTATACCTATTCTAACACCATTAGAGAAACCTTTTCACCTTGACATAATTAACTTAGCTAAACATTAAAAAGGAGAAAAACATAAATAAGCAATATAAGAACATAAACATAATATAAGCTAACTAAGTATAGGAAAGGAAATGAAAGAGCATAAACAAGAGATTACTATAGCATGAAAGAAAACTTGAACATTACAAAGATGTAGAGAGAAAGCAAGAAGATAACTTTGATCTGGAAATTAATATGACTAAATACATGGACAATGCCTCCTTTTATAGGCTAAGTTTCAGAACTATTGATTGATTGAAGAATTGGTGGGCATCCATTGATTTGGTGGCTGGTTTTTGACATTAATGGCTGCTGGTTTTTTTTGATATTGTGGGCTGATTTTTGATATTGTTGGCTGGCCAAAACATCATTGCTCACATCAGAATTATAGCCAACTGAATTATGGAATCTATGGGAAATTGTCTCAGCTTTCCATAAAAAAAAACCAGAGCTCATTTGGACTTCTAGAACTCAAGATATGAGCCAAAAACCGAATAGTGCTTGAGCTGCAGGACAGCTTCCGACGTCTTCGTTGTTGCTAAGATTTGAGCTTGAAAACGGCAGAACTGAGTCTTTGACTTCATATGAAAGTTGTAGGTCTATGTCTTACCTTTCCATCGATATAAAATGGACCTAAATCTGATATCTACAGCTCCAGATATGATCAAATTACTGAACGGTGTTCGAGTTTGGAATGCACCAGCAACACTTTGCTAAGTTTGGCCTTCTTTTTATCCTTTCAATTTCAATCCTTAAACTCATCAATCAATCCTTTTATTTATGTGATAGACCTGCATTTAGGATGAACATTTACCATGAATTAAAGGTATATTCTATTTTTAGACTTGCTAATATAAAACATGCTTTTGTTAGGGAATTTAATGATACTTTAGGTGCAATATGATGACATAAATCCTTAATGAGAATGCATTTTTAAGTACTAATCACACCCCCCAACCAGCTTATTACTAGTCCCTAGTAATCAAAGCATTAAAATATAAAACTAATTTGCAAATACCACAAAGCAAGGCATTCATCATTTAACTTCTATTAATCTATCCAGATAAACAAACTCTCGTTAAATTTATATATCTGCTTAATACCTCTTAAACAAGATATTAGTAAACCTTCTTTCGGTGCTCAATAAATCAAAACATAGCTATGGAGCTTTGCATGGAAGAAAACAAAATTTTTGTTCTAATGTTTAAAGTTAACTTCCTTGGGTTGAGATTGTTATCTTTTTTTTTCTCTTTTGTTTTTTTTAAAAGCAAGAATTTATAGCACAATGTATCCTGAACCCATGTAACGAGCTTTCGGCTAATGACTCCCAGACCAGTTGGTCTTAGGGCATCAGGTGTTGAGACACCCCTACGAGCTTAGTAACTCGGGTTGCAAATACTGATATGTAGATAGTGCAGTGTTTGATTCCCTTAAGCTTTCTCCTCAACCCATGTAACAAGCACTGGGCCAATAACTCCCAAGTCAGTTGACTTTAGGGTACTAGGTGTTCAAACACCCCTTCGGGCTTATTTGCTTAAGTCAAGGAGGCTACGAAACCAAACTTATCTACTTTGTTTTTTTTTTCTTTTTATTATTATTTTTTTTTGTTTTGTTTTGTTTTTTTTTTTTGCATATTATATACTATCCCTTTCCCTTAGTTGTTACCTTTAACAAAAGAACACAAATAATGTAATAATCCAATGTGCAACCCACAATCATATGTTCGAGTGTGTGTGTGAAAATGAAGGTTTAGAAATACTTGTTAGATGAGCATATAAACAGAATCTATAGATAACAATCCAAGAGTTTGTAAACCTAAATATTTCAAGAAGTATTATAATAGACCTTGTTAAGAATGTTTACTAAGATGCGTCTCAAGAGTCACTAAAGTTCCTCCGTTACTCTGTCATCCTAGTAATAATAGTTTTGCAAATGGTTTAAATAATAGAAAATAAAGTTATGAAATAAATTTTTTTTTTTTTTAATATCAACTACTACCCTCTCCCCCCAACCAAAACGAGACATTGTCCTCAATGTTCTAAGCAAAAAGATAGAGTGTAGAAGATATCACCTGAAACAGCGACTATTGACAAACCTGAAACACACTAAAACAAATATAAGAAACAACAAAACACAAATATTATGCTATTAATAAAACCAAAAGACACAATTTTTCACAAACTAAGGCTCAAATCCAATTTAAGCTTTTTATGGCGTTTCATGTTTGACCAATTGAGTTGACTCATGGAGGGATCAATTACAGGGATGAAAGATTGTAGTTGGTCAATCAATTGTTCAGCAGTAGCAGCAGAGATTATGATTTGTCGTGCCGAAGATGTTAGAAATTCCTGTTCCACAGCTTGATCAAGAAAAGATAACAAATTATCATAAAAACCATTAACATTTAACAAACCTATAGGTTTATGGTGAATGTTCAGTTGGGCCCAAGAGGAAATATGAAAGATCTCTTCCAATGTACCTAGACCACCTGGTAAGGCAATGAAGGCATCGGCATGGTTAAACATTGTATTCATTCTATCAGACATTGTAGAGACCTGTAATTCCTCTCCAATTGTTTTTCCAATGATGTCCCCTTCGGCTAAAGCTTTGGGGACAACCCCCAAAACTTGACTGCCTCCTACAAATGCAGCTATTGAAACACCCCCCATTAACCCAAGACTGCCTCCCCCATACACTAAATGAATCTTTCTCTCAGCTAGTACCCGACCAAGATGATTTGCTGATTCTAAAAACTCTTTTTCTTTCCCAGGACTAGATCCACCAAAAACACAAATAGTTTTTATTTTAGGAACAGAGGAACTTGCCATTTCTACACACTTCTATATATGCTGAATGAATGGGTTGAGTAGAAATGATGGGAAGGAAAAGAAGATTTTATAGATGAGAAATTGAAAATGCAAAGCATACCACCTATAGGTAGACTA
>NW_011502317.1:0-1058 GCF_000495115.2 Populus euphratica
TGGTAGCAAACTTTGATGACCTTTTTGCTCTTGCTTACTCATGTCACATTTTATGATTTTGACCTCTAGAAGGGATTTGCTGCTCATTCTTCTTTGTCCTCCAACCTTTATCTCAAGGGCTATCAACTCTGCCATACATTTTGTTTTCTTATGAAGGGAATCATGAAACCATCCCCAACCATGTGTTTTTGGATTGCCCCTAGCTTAATCATGCCTTAAAGTATAGTGTTATTTGATTCATCATGTCATATAATAAGCCATTCATCTCCTAGATTCTCTTAGTAACTGTTTTTTGATCATTTATTTGTATCCTACTAACACTCATCCAAAGATTTTCTAACCGATCTCATCTTGGATTATCAATTACCCACAAATATGCCTCTAGTTGTAACATTGATTAAGACTTAAAAATGTATTTTTATCAAGGTTTTATATCATCATATTGCACTTGAAGTATCAATAACTCCTTAACTAAAACATGTTTTATAATAATATATCTAATAATATAAGATACCTTTAATTTATGGTAAATATTCATCTTAAATACAAGCCTATTACATAAATGAAAAGATTAATTGATAAGTTTAAGTACTGAAATTAAAAGGACAAAGAGATGGCTAAACATAGAAAAGAGATGCTAGCGTAGTCCAAACTGGAACATTGTTCAGTAATTATGTCATATATGGAGCTGTAAATCTTAGATTTAGGTCTACTTTATATGGCTGAAAAAGTAAAACATAGGTCTACAACTTTCATGAGAGTCCAAGATTTAAAAAGGCTGTTTTGAAGTTCAAATTATAGCAACAACGAAGAAGTCTAAATCTGTCTTGCAGCCCAAATATTGTTCAGTGTTTAACCCATATCTTGAGTTCTAGAAGTCCAAATGATCTCAATTATTTTTTCCTAGAAAGCTGAGACAATTTCCTAAAACTTTCACGTGAAGGTCTGGTTCAAATTTTGATGTTATCAATGATATTTTATTTAAGTAAAAAGATAAATATTGTTGATTAGTACTTAAAAGTGCATTTTTATCAAGGGTTTTATATCATTATTTTGGG
>NW_011502317.1:1275-5459 GCF_000495115.2 Populus euphratica
TTAAGAACTGAAATTGAAATGACAAAGAGATGACCAAACTTAAAAAAAAGATGTTGGTGTAGTACAAACCAAAACACTGTTTGGTAATTGGGTCATATTTAAAGTTGTAGCTCTCATATTTAGATCTAATTTATATGGATGAAAAAGTAAGACATAGGCCTACAACTTTCATATGGAGCCCAAGATTTAAAAAGGCTATTTTAAAGTCCAAATTATAGCAACAATAAAGAAGTCTGAATTTGTCTTGCAGCCTGAGCACTGTTCAGTATTTGGCTCATATCTGGAGTTCTAAATGTCCAAATGACCTCAATTTTTTTTTCTGGAAAGTTGAGACAATTTCCTATAATGTTTATGTTTTCAAATGTTCCAATTATGATGTTATCAATAACATTTTAGGCAGACAAGAGAAGATAAGGATTGTCACCAAGTCAAGAGTTGGCTACCCACTCATCAATTAGTCATCAAATCAATAGTTCCCAATTTTGGCCTATAAAAGGAGGTCATTGCCATGCATTTAGGCATCTGGGTCTATAACTCAATATCATGCTTTTTATTTCTCTCTTTGCATTGCTTAAGTTTTATTTTCATTAATATCTTGTTTATGTCTTTTATTTCTTTTCCTTTACGTAGTTAACTTTTATCTTATTTATGTTCTTATCTTGTTTATTTATTTTTCTTTCTTTCATTATGTTTAGTTAAGTTTATTGTGTTAAGCTGAAAAGATTACATTAATGGTGTAAGAGTAATTATAGTGTAAACTCAATATGGATTTTAATGTTTGAAACTAACATGTTTTGTATTTGTTATCTTGTTCACTCTTTAATACTTCGCTTGTTAAATGACTAATCTAGATTTTATGTTGTATGACACTTGGTACAACAAATACTTGACACGTTCATAGCCAGTTGATAAGAACATGCTCGCTGGAGGTTTTTGTCATTACCTAATGCTAATCATAACTTTGATGGACTTTGTTAACTCTTTATTTTTTTGTTAACTCATTTTTTAAATCGTCAGTTACCTCCAATTGATTTAAATACTGCTTGTTTTCATTATCAAGGTCCACTATATTGCCTATATCTGCTCAACTTTTCAAGAAGTATTGAGAACTGGTGATGTCCTTTCTATTAAGGATTTTACAAATTCGATCAGTGTTCTTGTTTGATAATCTTTCTTGTTCTGGAATTAACTCTCATATTTCAAAGATCATGTATATTCAAAGTCTAATTGTTAAAATGAAATTAAAGAGATGTTTATTTTGGTTTTGAAAATTAAGTTTTTTTTGCTAAGGCCCAACACACATCATTCAATTAATGTAGTCCTTCGATTGTTTTATATTTTAAAAACAGAAATTGACTCGTTATAAGATAAAAATTAAATTTTCTATGGTTTTTTATGTCATTTTTAATATTTAATCTTTAATCTTCGGTATATCGTTTGTGGTACATGATGAGGTGACCTTCTATGAATTTTAAGAGATAGGATGCTTAAATAAAAACTCAAGGCTTTATCAAGGAAAGGTGTTTTTCTTTTTTAGCACCTATTTTATCAGCATATATAATAACTAGTATCTTAATTCATGAAGTCACGGCTCTTATTGAAAGGCTCTTCAAGTTTTCAAAACCACCATTTATTAGTTTAAATTGCTTACTTAATCAAAAAGGACTTTTAAAATCATGCAATGCAAGCTATGGTTCCAGGCTATAAAAGAAAAGCGATTTAACCGGCTCAAAATGTGTTTAAGGGTTTCAGAAATCTAGGATCAACATCAATTATTCATCAATCTCTTTCTCTTATTGTTTTTATAGAAGAATGATATAAAGTCATGTTAAGGATAAAATCATAAGTCTCTTAACATGGGTCATAATTTATTTTCTTAATGAATAACCAATCTAGATCATTTTAAAGACATTTGAGACTTTTACCATAGATACCAACAGTTTTGCTTTATAGCTAGGATTATTTTTTTTCTTGAGTGTTTGATTTTCGGTGAAAATACAAGGATTGAAATTTAACAATATATCGTTGACTGATGAGAGCCTGACTGACAAAGAAAATTTAATTTGAGAAATAAATGTCCAAAATCATATGTTTATTGGACTTAATTAAATTTATTAAAGGTTTTATTGAGTTTATGAAGAGTTTGATTAAAAGAAAATTGGATTTTGAAGTCAATTTGGGCTTTAATTGGAAGAAATTAAAGTTTTGGGATAAAATTAAAATTTTTAGAAGTTAATTTCATCAAATTAAGGGCTTAATTGCATAAATATTAAAGTTTAATAGCCAATTAAGGATTTAATTGAAGACATTTAAAACCAAGGACTAAACTAAAAAAAACATGTGAATAAAAGGGTTGTAATTAAATAGAATTAGGGGCTAAATTGAAAAAATTAGAACTTATTGATAAATTGAGGATCAAATTTCATAAATTAAAAACCAAGAATCAATTTGGAAAAGGCACCCAACTTCAGAGCTAGTGATTGAATTTAGCAGGGATTCAATTAAATTGATTTTTAAAATCAAAATTGTAATTTAGGACTTGATTGAAAAAATTTCAAATTGAAGACTGATTTGGACTTTGACATGTTTTTGCTGTCATTTTATTTTAAATGAAAATGCGTATTTTGCCTAAAATAATGTTGTTTCATCCATTGTTCATTAAATAAAAAAAAAAGAATCTTGAAACGGTGCAGTTTTGAATTACACTATGGGTTTTCTTATTCCCTTGGACGTGTAAAGCAGACGAAGAAAAAGATTTTTTTCCCTTGTTTTTCACTGTTTTCTCTTTCAACAAGACACTGACCAAAGACCCCCACTTGCCTAAAACTTTTCACGTGTTGAAGAAAAGGTAGGAGATGTGTCCTTTAGGCGGTGGAGAGGTGGTAGCATAATGGCTGCCTCAGCCTCTCTCTCCCCTGTTTTTCACTTATAAATACAGGAGAGACGAGGGAGGAAAAAAAAGGGGAGAAGGAAGGAAAGAAAAAAGAAGGAAAAGGGCAGAAGAGGAGAACCATAAAAAAGAAAAAAATAGAGATAAAAAAAAAAAAAAGCAGAGGCAAGGGCAGAGAGGGAGGACAACCACCTTCAACCCAACAGCGCCACCATTGCGCCTCCTTTCCATCACCACCACCAACAGTAGCTTGTTGAGCATAAGAAGAAAAGAAAAAAAAAAGAGGCTCTTACCTCTACACAGTGAAGAAGAAGAAGCCAACAACGTGCCATCATGCCCTCAACCGCCACTAGCAGCACCGTTGTAACCATCATTGTCAGCAACATCGCCTTAACGCCACCACAAGCCGGCCTTCTCTACAATCGTCGCTATCCCTACCACGCCTCCACTATTTATGTAGCATATGAACAGTGGATAGCACTAGTCACATGAGCTGGGTTGAGCCCAACCCACTTAGTTGGGTTGGGTTTGGCCTAGCCCATTCATTTGGGCCGGGTCCGGCCCATTTCAACAAAAAAATAAAAAAATATTTTTCAAAATTTATGATTTCCTTACTTTTTGATTTATGTTTTTTTTGCTTAATAGCAATTTGCATTTTACATTGTAAAAGTGCAAATCCGATATGAAAAGACCAGGTTTTGCGTCAACTTTTGAAAAATACAAAAAACAAATTTTAAAAAAGAAAAAGAAATGTTTTTGTGCATATGGCCAAATGTTTCAAAGCTAAAAAATCTTATTGTATTTTTCATCCACCAAAAAACAATGTTTTAGAATGTATTGTGGCTTTAATAACCAATTTATTAAAGTCAAGAAAACATTGGTCAAAATTTAAAAAAAAAATTATTTTATTTGTCTTTTATCATCCGGAATACGACATTACAGGTAACACGTATTTCAGATATTAAATTCTTTTTTTTTTCAGATGCTGAACGATTAGGTTTTACCACATTAAGATAAAAATCTCTTTATTGAGAAAGGTTTTTCTTGAATCTTAGATAGACACGACCAACAATTAGAAAACGCGACCAAACCTCAGATTTTGATCAGACAAATAAAACAATGCAACTTACCTTAGAAAGAGCATATTTGAGGTGCTAATTGACACGACGAAAAGATTGATGTCTTCTAAAGAGCATATTTGAGGTGCTAATTGACACGACGAAAAGATTGATGTCTTCTCCCAAGTGCAGGAGTGTCGAAGTAATAAATAACCCGGCAAGACCGAGGTCGAACC